>NC_084796.1:58249608-58552639 GCF_963169125.1 Humulus lupulus | reverse complement strand
AACACACTCGTCGTGCTCTTACACCTAATTTTCTTCACATTCAATTCCAACATCTACCAATCTTCATTACATTGAAAATAATATTAATATGAATAATAATTCAACTTTTTTTTATTATTATTATAATTACCTGCGGAGGGCCAAAGGATGTCACTAAGAGAAGGAGAAGAAGAAGCCTTCTCAGGCTTCCAACTATCCCAAAGAGGAGCAGCTCCAACGTTGGTTGAGGCCACAATCCCATATTGTCGTTTTCTTCTTCTTCTTGTTGACGTTATTAGGTCTCTAACCACATCGTTTTGGCCAAGAGAAGAAGTAGTGGTTCTCTTGAACAGTGACAGTGAAGAGTATGATATTGTTGGTGGTGAAAGACCTTTATGAATACCATGGTGAGTTGGGTTTGTATAGATACTACTACTTCTCAATTGCATAATAACCATATTTTTTTCTCAGATCCACCACTACTTCACACCTTCCTTTTTTTTTTTTTGAAGATTAACGACAAGAATCTTATTCTTGAAAATATGAGAGAGAAACTGAGAAAGAAAGGAATAGCCTAATAGCGTTGAAAAAACCAGTAGTTGTTGAAGGTGATGAGGTAGCTTTTGGAGAGCTCCAAAGGTCGTTTTGAAATTGAATGAACTAAATTTTTTTTCCATTAACCAATAAAATAAAATATGATCAAAATTCTTAAATATTTATATTTTTATCCAGGTCATAGTAGGGCTAGCATCGTTCATTCACTCATTATCTCTGTATTTTTTATACCATTTCAATTGAGAAAATTACATAACCAAAGAAAAAAAGTAATACTATTATCACCCTATTTGTTTAATTCTAAATAATAATAATAATATATATACCATTTTTATGCAATTGACTAGTCCTTAATCCTCATTTAGTCTTTAGAGTCAAAATAAAAACAGAATATATTTTTTAATCGAACTCGTAGCAGCTAGCAGAAGCATCTGAGATCAAAATTTCTGCAAGTTTCTACTTTCCAGTACTGTCATATATTTCGAGCAATCATTCCCACATTAACAGCCAAAGAAATTGACTTCAGTGGGATTTGTAATATATATTAAACACAGGTGGGTGGACATTCTATATACTAAGAAGAATAGTAAATACTTGATCACATGTGGATAGGTTCGCAAATTAAATAATTAAAACATTAAAAATAAAAATAAGAAGACCAAGATTTTGAATTTGAACGTGCAATAGAAAAGTAAAAGTAGATATATTATATAGAAAAATAAAATGGTTATTGTTTGTTTGGTTTCTTTTGTATTTGATAATAAAGATTATTAATTTATCTTTAAAGTTATACATTTAATAATAATCAACATTTTTTTGTCTTTATTCTATATATTTCTTTTTGCTAAGATGTCTTTATTCTATATTTGTTTAGGTGAACATCTTTGTTATTATAACTTACTTTTATGGTGATTATTTTGTTGTATTCTATGTGTAAGTTGAGTTTATTTATGTTGATTTTGTTTTTATATATTTTTTTAAAAGAGAATATACTATTTTTGTACCTTATTTGTTCTAAAACCAACTAAGTATTTTATTATTTAAGTAATTCTTTATTTTATTTTCTTAAAAAAAAAGAGAGAAATTCATTGATTGAGATGCAAAACCCTTTTAGCCAACAGGGTAATACATCCGATAATCTCAATCTGCGAAAAAAAGACGCAATCTCATCTTGAAGCTTTAAGCATCTCGAAACCTAACTTTATCATAGTATTGAACCACTAGACACTACAAGAATTTCAAGTATTAGCAGCGGGGGACTCCGCCGCTAATAAGGTACCAATCTGCCGCTAATACACCGCGCCTAAAACTTTGTCGCTAATAATGATTATTAGCGGCGGACTGACACACCCGCCGCTAATAATCATTTATTAGCGGCGGACATTAGCGGTGGAGCCCGCCGCTAATAGCTATGTCCGAGGCATTATTATTAGCCGCGGGGTCCGCCGCTAATATTGTTTTTATAAGTTTTTTTAAATAAAATTTTAAATAAATTAATATTTATTAAATTTAATTATTTTTAAAAATAATTTATAATATAATTTAACAAAAATAAACATTTAATTAATTTAAACATAACTAACATTAAAATTAATATAAATAGTTTTAATATTTATCAACCTAGTAAATATCACTATTGTCATTAAAAATAAATAAAGTATTAATTTAGTCCAAATATATAAACTAGTAACTAAATAAAGTCATTAAGATTAATATTGAAATTGTCCTCATCTTCAACATTTTGGTTTGGCTGTGAGGATGACGGCTGTGACGGTGGCGGTGGCGGTGAAGGAATATAAGGTGGTTGTGATGATCGTCCGAGCGTGAGGTCCCCAAACAGATCTCGAGGCTGTGGCTGTGGCTGCGACCCGCCTCCAACCTCCCAATATCTAACATTAGGTGGCGGAGGCTGCATCGATCCTCCTAGAAAATCGGTAAAACTAAAATATAGTGGAGGAGACTGGGAAGAGGGTCCAAAAGTGTATTGGTTTTGATACTGAGGAGGTTGTTGCGACGACACATGTGGCAGATACATTGGGTGAGGCTGGTACAGCTGCTGTGGCGGATACTGTGAAGGAGGCTGGAACTGCTGCTGTGAAGGAGGCTGATACTGCTGTGAAGGAGGTTGATACTGCTGCTGTGAAGGAGGCTGGTGCTGCTGTTGTGGCGGTGTATGAAGGTCAGGATTGGCAGTGTTACTCTGAGAAGACGAACCACCTTCGGATTGTGGTGGCAAATGCCTCTGCAGAAAACTGTCAAACATTGGATCATACAGTTTACTGGAATGCACAGTTGTCGAAGTCTCAAACGTCTCACGAATTGCCTTCATCATCAAAGCCATAACTCTCATATCTTCATTAGGCGTAGCAGCAGTATTTGCTTGGGACTGACTTTGATCTGTAGAGCTAGAGGATGTCTTTTTTGCCTTCCCTTTCGCCCTATAACCCACTCCTCTTTGGTAGTCACATCTTTCCCCGAGTACTTTACTTAGTATCTCGTATTGATCAACCGGGGACGAATCAACGCCAGATACATTTAGAGATGCCTCACTCTGCTGTTGACTTTGCCTCTCAAGCTGTGTCCTCTGAACCTCTGCCGCCATTTTTTCCTGTATAAAGATAACATTATAAACAAAAATTAGAAACATTATAAACATTAGAAATAAGAAAACAATACTATTCACTTACATAATCTTGTTGAGTTGCCTCATTGACAAAAGGTTTTGTCGATTTTCTCATATGAGCATCCCTCCAAGTATCAACAACATGCGCACCCGGGTTCTCCTATACAAATGTAAACAAAATGTTTCAGAATGTGTTATTTTATAAAATTAAATTAACATCTTCACTTACATATTGGTGACGCTTAGCTGCCAACGAATTTGTGCCTTGTGTTGTTACATCCTTCATTTGTCTTCTATTTGCTTGATTTTTAGTGGAACGAGCCAAAATTCTTTCGCTCAAAAACATTTCACAAATAAGCTGCCAAGCCTCCTTAGTGCAATGGTCAGGTGGCTTAGAGAGGACATTCTCCAAATCTTCTGGTCCAGCATAATGATTTTTGAAGTGTCTATGTCTATAGTTCTTTCTCTCGCGATATCTTTCCCCCATCTCCTTGTTGAGAGTTGCCAGAACTGACTCACGTTGTGGATGACCGCCTATATTATAGTAATATTGCATTAAGAAAAAAAATATTAGATAACTTTGTAAATAATGGAATTAAATAATGAAAAGTACAAGATTTGTAATTTTTTTACCCTCATACGATCAAGCACTTGATCCTTAAGCTGTTGAGGTACATCAGCAAAATCCAAATAATGACCCGGACACAAAATGGAAACTAGAGTGCCCAACATGTGAATAAAAGCTTGATCCTCCTGCCCAAGCACTTTGTTGGTCACAGGATCAAGCTCTAGATCCAATGGTTTCCCAGCTTTTTTCCTTCGTTCTTCAAGAACATTATTACTAGCAGGGCCACGGCCTTTTCTTCTCGTCGGCGGGGCTTTTAAATTTATTAACAATAATCACTATTAGTATTGATGTTATATTTACCTAACAATATAATTTCTAAAAATAATTTTGATATGTAATATTTAACCTGACTCGCAAGATGATGGTACCCTAGAAGGATCTGGCGGGTCTTGACCCCCACCATCTCCGCCGTGATAAGTAGCTATATCAGCTGACATTATACTTCAGTTTAAAATTTATTAGTTAGTAATTAGCATTAAAATAGAAGTATATCACATTGAATTAATAATAATAATAATTACAAAAAAAACTTCATTATATTTAAATATATAGTTCTGTTACACAAATAGAAAAAACTAAATAGAGTAATCACTATCATTTCCATCAGTAATCGGAGATACATTTTCATCTTCACAAAGCTCAAATATCTTATATTATAATTACAAAAAAAACTTCATTATATTTAAATACATAGTTCTGTTACACAAATAGAAAAAACTAAACAGAGTAATCACTATCATTTCCATCAGTAATCGGAGACACATTTTCATCTTCACATAGCTCAACAACCAATTCATCTTCTGCATCTGCAACGTCCTCATGTTCTGACATATCAGTTTCGTCGTCACCATCTTCATTAGCTCCAACATATGCAGCAGGTTGATCAGATTGCATAATTAACTCTCCAAGGTCCACAGTCAACACAAAATTTGATGAACTTGTTTCATGTACAACATCAATAACATCATTAACCTCGTCAGAATTGTCCTTGATGTCCCAAATCTGTCGATGATTCACATCTTCTACAACTTTCCAATCACGACCTCTAAGTAAATCATCGAGATAAAAAAACTTGCTTAGCTTGAGTAGCAAGTATGTACGGCTCATCTTTGTACCATTCACCATTGACGTTTATACTGGTGATATTATTTTCAATGACTGTTTTCTTCATTCTTAGATTTGTATTAAACCATTTGCACCGAAATAATGCCACTGAATATGCACCAGTGAAAGAAAGTATCACTACTTCTTCAAGCATGCCGTAATAATTAAAACCTTCTGTTCCAGCAACAGGCACTCCACTATTCTGTGTGGTGCACTTTTTGTCTCGATCGTGTGCAATAAATCGAACACCATTGACTATAAAACCTTGGTAAAAGGTTGACAAATGATCTGGCCCAGATGCTAAAGCTAACAGTTCATCACCATTTTCCAAAGACCCAAGCTTGTGCAAGTCATATATCTAAATACATAAAATGATATTAGATTCACAAAATATATCATTAATAAAATCACTGTTCAAAGTTCAAAGCTACCTTTTTATGAAACAATGAACGAAAATTTTTCCTATGCAAACGATCATGATCACCATCTAGGTATTTTTGTTTAATCTCTTGTAGGTATTCACTGTTAATTAGAATAGTGTTACGATTCTTGATAACAAAAAACTGATAATAACCACACATGTTCTAATTTATAAGAAAATAAACTTACTCTAAATAAGGCTCAATTTCAGGAGAATTCTCAAGTATGAACCACTCAGCTATTTCACGAGTATTATGATCGAGAGTCTTCAAAGTTCCCTTTGTGAGTGGACGACATTGAGATTGGAAAACTGCAAGATTTCGTAGGATATAAGTTGCATCTTCATTTCGATCAAGACGGTTAAATCTTGTTTCAATGTCTTTGAAATACATTGAACAAAAGGTCAAAGCCTCATCTGTAACATAGCCTTCGGCGATCGACCCTTCAGGGCGAGCTTTATTTCCCACATAATTCTTTAATTTTTTCATGTACCTTTCAAAAGGATACACCCACCTCATAAATACCGGGCCACCCAATATTGCTTCTTCTGGCAAATGTAATACCAAATGAATCATTATGTCAAAAAAAGCTGGAGGAAAAATCAACTCCATCTTGCACAATATCTGAATAAGATCATTTTGTGCTTCCTCCATATCTTTAACATTTAAAGTCCTCGAACATATTTGCCTGAAGAAATTGCACAATTCTGCAATAGTGGTCGATATAGATTTTGGAAGAAACTTGTGAACATCGAGAGAAAGTAATCGTTGCATTATCACATGACAATCGTGTGACTTCAACGCAAGAATATTTGTATCATTCTCGGACACTTTCTTCTTCAAATTTGAACAAAAGCCATCTGGAAATCTAACTCCTTTTATAAACTGACAAAATTGTTGCCTCTGCGTCGGAGTTAACACATAAGGAGCATGCGGCTTCATCAGCTTCCCATTCTCATCTTCATAAATCCACAATGATTCTCTCACACCCATCTTTTTCAAATCATGTCTGGCATTAGTGGTGTCCTTAGATTTATCATTGTCTAAGATGGTGCCAAGGAGACTATCACACACATTCTTCTCAACATGCATGACATCTATATTGTGTTTTAATTTGTTTGTACACCAATACTCAAGCTCGTAAAAAATACTTTTTTTCCTCCAATTACCTTCATCTACTCCTCTTTTACGTTTCACACCCCCAAACTGGACATGTTTTCCTGGAAATTGCGCTGCAAGAGCATTAACTTGTTCTAGTATATCCTCAAAAGTAAACCATCTTGGAGGACGTCTTCTCTCAACTTCTCCATCGAACTCTTTGTCTCTTCTCATTCGATGAGTACTTGGCAAGAATCTTCTGTGACCAACGTAAGATGTCTTACCGATCACTCGGATGGAAGTTGTGTCCTCATTACACGTAGGACAAGCTTTGTAACCCTGACCACTCCATCCAGACAAACTACTGCGAGCTGGAAAATCGTTCACTGTCCACAAAAGGGCTGCCCGCATCTTGAACATCCTGTTGGTCGTACTATCTCTTGTATCAACTCCGTTAACCCACAAATCCTTCAACTCATCCACCAATGGTCTCAGAAATACATCCATGTCCTTACCGGGTGATTTTGGCCCAGGAATAAGGAGGGTCAACATGAAATAATTGTCTTTCATGCACAACCAAGGTGGCAGATTATAGTTTGCCAACACCACAGGCCACATGTTGTATGCAAGGTTCATGTTGCCAAATGGATTAAATCCATCAGCAGCTAAGCCCAGACGAACATTTCTGGGATCCCTTGAAAAATCAGGATGCTTGGCATCAAAGTCCTTCCACGCAGAGCCGTCCACCGGGTGTCGCATCACCCCTTCATCTTTTGATTTCCCAGAGTGATGCCATATCATGTGTTTTGCTGTAATCCTTGAACTGTATAATCTTTTCAACCAAGGGGTCAACGGAAAGTAACGCATCACCTTGTGTGGCACTTTTTTTCCTTTCGTCATTTCGGAAGTAATCCATCTACTACTTCCGCATACTGGACATGTCTCTTTAGATGCATGCCCATTGTAAAATAAGCAGCAATCATACTGACACACATGAATGGACTCGTATCCCAACCCTAATTTTTTCAATCTCTTTTTCGCCTCGTAGTACGATCCGGGGATTTTGTTTTCCTTAGGAAATGCAAGCTTTAACAACTTCAGCAATTCATCAAATATGTTGTTAGGCATCTTCCCTCTAACTTTTAGATGCAATAACTTTGCTAAAAAGTTCAGGGATGAAATCCAATCACATCCAGGATACAACTCCGCTTCAATCTCCTCAAATAACTCGTCATAATACTGACTCCCACGGGGATCCCTTTCTACTTCCTCAGTTGTCGGTAAAAGGAAGTCTTCCACAACGTGAATCATCTCATCGTCTTCATTCTCATCAACCACCTCATCAGCAACAATTTCTTCCACCTCACCATGAAAAATCCACTTATCATAAGCTTGAAGAAAACCCATATCGAATACGTGTGCCCGAACTACATCTAAAGATTCAAATATATTATTATTGCATCTCACGCACGGGCACCTAATTCTTCCATCAGAATCTACATGTTCCGACGCCATCCTCAAAAAAGCTTGCAGACCATTCCAATATTCTTGACAACCAAGATTTCTCAATGTTGTCCAAGTCTTGTCAATCGCCATCTAAAGTGTTATAAGAGTGTGAGTTTTAGTAATGTGAATAGAAATGGATAACAAAGGAGATTTGTTATCATTTTTGAAATCTTATGCAATATTATAATATCTTATGCTATTTTATGATGTTTTATTAGATAATGTTATTTATAAACAAATTAATTTTTTTTCCTAGACTAATTTATTATTTATTCATAATTTTTAAATATAATTATCAATTTCTATATTAAAAATTAAATTATTAGAAATTATTAAATTATTAAAAATTAATCAAAAAATAAATTATTATTTATATAATTATTTATTCATAATTTTTTAGACTTTTATTAAACATAATTATCAATTTCTATATTCATGTAATTTATAACTATTTAATATTAGATAATGTTATTCAATAAACAAATTTAATTAGATATTATTTAATTAATTAAATTAATAAAAATTAATTAAAAATAAATTATTATTTATTCATAATTTTTTTAAATTTTATTAAATATAATTATCAATTTTTATATTCATGTAATTTATATTTAACAATGTTATTCATTAAACAAATTAAATTAAATTATTTAATTAAATAATAATATATGAAACTTTTATAATGTAATTAATTCAATTATTAAAAATTAATCAAAAATTAAATTATTATTTATATAATTATTTATTCTTAATTTTTTATACTTTTACTAAATATTATTATCAATTTCTATATTCATGTAATTTATAACTATTTAATATTAGATAATATTATTCAATAAACAAATTAAATTATATAATATTATATCAAACTTTTATTATTTAATTAATTAAATTAATAAAAAATAATTAAAAATAAATTATTATTTATTCATAATTTTTTAAAATTTTATTAAATATAATTACCAATTTTTATATTCATGTAATTTATATTAAACAATATTATTCAATAAACAAATTAAATTAAATTATTTATTTAGATAATATTATATCAAACTTTTATTATTTACTTCATTAAATTATTAAAAATTAATCAAAAAATAAATTATTATTTATATAATTATTTATTCTTAATTTTTTATACTTTTATGATATATAATTATCAATTTCTATATTTATGTAATTTATACCTATTTAATTATTTTTTATTATTTAATTAATTAAATTAATAAAAAATAATTAAAAATAAATTATTATTTATTCATAATTTTTTACTTTGTAATAATAATAATAATTTTACAAATTAATTATTATTTGACTTTAAGGCTAATTTATTTTTTTAAATAATTAGATAAATTTTATTAATCTTTATCATTCATTATTTTATTAATAATATTTTAAACTTATTATTTCTGTGTCAATATCCCTGTAATTGATGGTTGTATTCAATAACCATCAATCACAAGCATACCGAGACATATAAAATAAATTAACTTCTAATTAACTACTAATTAATTTTTTAATAATTTTCAATTAATTATAATAATACTAATTAACTAAATTATATAATATACATTACAATTCTCATTATGTTGACATAACATATAACAAAAAAAAAACTATTTTACTTAATTAAATTTCACAAAAAACATAAAGCAACATACTAATATATTTTTTTAATTATAAACTAATAAATAAAAAACCACCAATTCAATTGATTAAAAAAAAACTTAATCAAATCATAAAATCTACAACTTTCTAACCATACTATAAAATCTACCAAAGTTTTCTCATACTTGAATATCAAGACAGGATTTAGGGCTAGGAAATCTAGAGTAGCTCTACACTTCGGCAGTAAACTACCAAAAACAATATCTGCATATTGAATTATGGAAAAAAAAAATTAAAATAAACCCACTAAAATATAGTATAACTGAGCATAAATAAACACTTCTTGATCCATAAAAAAATTAGTCGATTCATTCCACTAAAAGCAGAGAGAACAAAATCACACAGCCATATATACAAATACACAATTATATACAAACCCAACCCTTGTGCTAACTCCATTAGATGTACATACAGGAGAAAAAAAAGAACTAATCCAAGAGAGAAAACTAAATCCAAACAATTGCTCAAGAACCTTCTGATGTCTACCTTTGAATATCTAACACCTAACAGAACCTACGAGAAATATGATTTTTTTCATAACAGTATGTTTGCAATAAAAAAAAAAAACTTTCAAAGTGTGACAGATAAAACTCCAAACCCTCAGAAAATTTCAGTATAACCAGGGAGTAACCAAAATTTGACTCAAAACAAACAAGTAGCATTGTTAGCATTTCTAATATTTATGAAACAATGTAAAAACAAATACAAACAGCCACATCAAAATTTCAAGAAAAAGAAAACAAAAGTCAGACTTGAACATTGCCTCACAAGCACCATAAAGAGACTCAAATGCAGAGCAGTTCCCTGCATAAATATGATTTACTTTGTTTACAAATAAGTCCTCAAATAAGTCCCTGAAAAGAATACTATAGCTATATAGTATGAACCACACATATATATACAAGACAATGAATATAAATATATGTACACTTTTATTCAATGCATATATATATGTATACATTGAAGTAGGTACACCCGGCCCTGAAAAACTAAAATATAAATGTACAAACTTGAATACATAAATATAGACGACAAAGGTTTGTTTTTGTTCTACAATATACCTTAGAAATACCTTGGGTTGCTTAAGAAACGCCTTCTTGGTCTGCAACGAAATAGATTGTTAGAATAGAGTTTAAGAGGCGGAATAGAGAAAGAGAAATGGAGTTGAAAAGTGAGAGAGATCTGGTACCTGCTCGGTGCGGTGGGGAGAAGTTGTGCGAAGGCAAGAGAAACGGAGAAGGCAGGAGAAGAGAACAGATGCAAAGAAGAGAGGTGTGGTGCAATATGTAACCTCTACATAATCATTAGCGGCGGGGTACCGCCGCTACTACTATAGCCCGTCACTAATAAATGAGATACTCCGTCGCTAATACTATTAGCGGCGGATATCCGCCTCTAAAAAAAGGTGATTATCCGCCGCTAATAACACTTCAAAAAATAAACTGTTTGTTTCCCGGGCATTTTCCTCTGTTGTATTAGTAGCGGACTACCCATCGCTAATAATGGGAAGTCCACCGCTAATATATATTATTATATATTTTTAAATAACCACACCTAATTAGCGGTGGACCCCCTAGTCCGCCGCTAATACCCTGTATAATAGCGGCGGACTGTACCCGCCGCTAATAGCTACGCCGCAACTAACATTAATTGTTGTAGTAAGAATTCACACATAGGGAACACAACAATAAGAGTCAAACGTGGCAGAGTTAACAAAACATCATACTATCTAAAATAGACGATTCACAACACCACATAAATTGGACTGCCACTACAAGAAAATGACTCTACAGAGACAACATCTATTGTGACGACGCTAAAGTCGTCGCTGCATGTAGTCAAATTCCACGATTTTTTTTAAAAATATATTGAAATAAATTAGCTACAGCGATGACATGTCGTCGCTGTAGGGCTCCTGGAATTTGGAGAGAACACGAGACAGGGAATGACTCTATGGCGACAACGTCGTCGCTGTAGCGTTCTCGTAGAGAAAAGTGAGGGAAAAATTTAGTCTATGTCGTCGCTATAAGGTCCCAAAAATAATGGAGGGAAACTGGACCACCAAAAGTTTGTTGCCAAATTTCACTACCCATGTCGTCGCTATAGATCCTCATTTTATCAACTGGTCAGTTAAAACTTTAGTCTATAGTGACGATAAGTCATTGCTGTATAGGGACCCAAAAAACGGAGGGAAAGTTGACTGCCAAAAAAGTTGTCAAAATTTCACTTCCTATGTCGTCGCTATAGATCCCCATTATATCGACTGGTTAGTTAAAAATTTAGTCTTGTCATCGCTATAGGGTCCAAAAAAAAACGAAGGGAAAGTTGATCGCCAAAGAAGTTGTCAAAATTTCACTTCCTATAGCGACGACTTGGACACGTAGTAAACGAACTCTTCGTGTACTATTCCCTTATCTATAGTGATGATATGGTTAAATGAAACGGCGTGTGCCCTCATCTGCGACGACGTTCATATTTCCTATAGCAATGACATGTCGTCGCTATAGGATCAAGACATAAATCCCCCAACCCGAGCCTTCTTCTTCACTTTTTTTTCTCTTTTCTCTGCAAAACTAGAGATGAACCGCCTATATGCGCCACCCCTCGCTGTTCCAACGTCCCCCACTCCGATTCTTGCCCATTTTTTCCAAGTTTAGATAATCGAAACCCAATTTCTATCTATTTTAGCCTTTAAAATGATTTTTTTGTTAATATATTTATGTATTTAATATTTGATAGAAATGTATTTTTGAAATGTATTTTTTGTTTTCTTTTTAGATTAGAGTAGTGGAGTATCATCCTTAGCCAGAAACGCCTTTGGATAACCCTCGAGCCTTGGGTATTGTTTTTACATTTTTTTTTGTGTTTGATTGATGTTTAAATTATGTTTTTAAGTGTGTGATTGGTTTGTTTATAAAGTCTTGAATTTTGTTTTTCATTTTAGATTTGTACATTTTAGACAGTGTTAAATATGTTAATTTAATTAAATGTTATTATGTTAATTGTGTAATTGAGTATTTTAGATAATATTGAATATGTTAATATGTTAGTTCAATTAAATGTTAATATGTTAGTTGTGTAATTGGTTATTTTAGATATATAGTGTTGAATATGTTATTTTAATTTAATTAAATGTTATGTTAGATATTAGTTGAATATGTATATATTATATAAATGTGAATGTGAATTGTATTTTTAAATTGTATGCTAGATTATATTGATATAATTAGATGTTTATAATTAGTATATATATGTTATAGGACTGGTATTGTAGTTTTTATGTCGATTTTAAATTTTGGGATATGTTAGATTATAGCCATTGTGCTGCCAAAATTTTAGTAGATTTAGAAATATTAAACATTACAAAATAATCTTAAAGTTAGTGTGATTAAATTTTTTAATTAATTTTAAGCAATTAATAAAAATTAATAAAAAAATCATAAAGTGGAAATTAAATAAAATAATTTTACAATTATAAAACATTATTGTTATTTTGAAAAAATAAAAAGTGAAAATTAAAATAATAATTTGATAATTATCAAAGAAATTAATAATAATAATTAATTAATTTATAATTAAATATTTGTTTATATAATGAAACTTTACAATACATTCATAATATTTGATAATATATATTCATAAAATTATAAAGTGGAAATTAAAATAATAATTTTACAAGTATAAAACTCTATTGTTATTGTTGACCACGATTTTGGCCAACGACGAGTAGACGTCAAAACTACAATGAACCTCCAAGAAAAAAATACGACACAGATAATTTTATAGTGGTTCAGCCCCAATTTATTGGTAATAGCCTAATTCACTTGGATTTGTGATATATATCCTACACTTAAGATCAGATAAACTTGAGCCAATTGAGTTTCTTAAGTGTAAGTAGAAAAATACATAGTTTCTCTCTCTAAACTCTCTTAGAAAATGCCCCAAGAATACCCCAAGTAACAGTCCCAAAGTCTCCAAAATAGAGAGTTTTTCTCAGTCTAAAAGATCAGATCCAAAAAATGATGTCATGAGCCATTTATTTATAGGCTCATGGATCGTACATCAAATATTCCCTCATGGATCGTACATCAAATATTCCCTTTGATCGGGTCCTTTCTGTTACTCTCACAATATTTAATTAATAATAACATTTAAAATACAATAATATGCGATTCTTTGGGATAATATTAGAGATTCCCGCGCAGGTATGACCGATTCTAGTTGAAGTCGTTACTGGGACCTCCTGCGCAGCAATGATCTGTTTAGTCGGTCCACATCACACCCAGAAGGAAAACTAGAGGGCCAAAACACTTCTCCGGTCGGCCAAACCCTCACTGGTCGGTCAAGACAAGTGATTGGTCGGCCAAACACATGTCTGGTCGGACAAGCACCTGACTGGTCGGACAAGCACATGACTGGTCAGACAAAAATCTTCACCGGTCGGACAGAAATTCTATCAGATCGGTCAGATCACTTTATCACAACTCCGAAGAGCCAACACATTTATTGACTATTAATATGCCATTTACTGACCATGCATTGCCACTTGTCACTTCTGATTGCCACGTCATCGAACTGAAATTTTGGGGATAACATTTTCCCCCCAAGTTTATTAAACAATTTACTCGTATGATAAACATTTCCTCTAGCAAAATATTTTCGTGATCATCCAAAAGCTTCCATATGGTCAGTAACCTTCACTTTTGTAATAAACCCACGACTTAACTTTTCTGTCCATAAAAATGGCAGTTATCAGTTTCCTATTTCCATTGCTTTTTTGGGCTCACGGGTATAGGATAATCATTGATGTTGTCTTGAAGTTTGTTGAACCCTTCAAATTTAACTTTTTGATCTTGTTTGCATAGTTCAAAATCAAGAAAATAGGTTCCCCTTTTAGCCCATCAAAGTCATAACCTTGGCCACTCTCAGCTATTTATACCACTCGGATTCGTGCCTGTACTTCCCGGACACACCAATCCAGCTCCTTGGATGACAAGCTCCTCGGATGGCCAGCAAGCATCTCAGATGCGCACAGATCCTCGGATGGCCAGCCAGCAGCTCCTCGGACGCTCGGCCCAGCTGATCGGATGCGCGCTTGCTGCTCGGACGCAGACCCCAGGCTGCTCGGACACGCACGCCAGCCGCTCGGGTGCTCTTCCATCCGCTCGGATGCCTGGCAAACTGCTCGAACACTACGCCTGCCACCATTCGCTCGGATGTGTGCATGGCGGTTCGGACGCAGACCCCAGGCCGCTCGGACACGCACGCCAGCCACTTGGGTGCTCCTCCAACCGCTCGGTCACTCGCGCTACCCAATCGGACATGACACCATCTGCTCGGATGCCAGCTCCAATCGCTCGGACGCAACCCATTCTGTGCAGACACGCACGCAAACCGCTCGGCTGCACGCCTATCTTCTTGGATCAGAGCCTAGCCAATCGAACATTAGAGCCTAACCGCTCGGCTCTCGGTTCTGAATGCTCTCAAGTCTTCGGGCTTGTAAAAAATGGCTCACTCCAGGAACTCATCATTGTTAGTCATGCTCAACAACAGAGTTTCCTACTCAACCAGTGATATATGCTCAGCCGACCAGGGAAGTTGTATCTGCTCTCCCGACCAGGAAAACTTTGCACCTGATCAGCTAAACTTTGTACCTGGCCAGTATTTTACTCTTTTTTCTTGTGAAAACAATTGTTGCTTAGCAACTTTGATATTTTTATCGTACAACCGAGTTGTTGGCATTTATACTTTACTTTTCTTTGTTAACTTAAAACATTCTAAGTCTTTTTAGACTTAAAAAGTTATAAGTTTTTTGTGAATAGTAAAGTCACTCTGATGTATGCCTTATATTTTCGCATGATTACTTAGTTTTCTAACTTTGAAATTCTAGACATTTCATAAGTCCATACTAAGTATACTTTCTCACACTCTTATTGCTCTAACATTTTATGAGCATAATATTTATTGTCACATGAATATTTGCTTCTAACTTGAAATTTTGAAAAATTCCAAGTTACTTAAGCTTTGTCAAACAAGTTAGCTTAATGACCTTTTTTTACTTCAAAATTTTACAAGTCATCCTAAAAACAAATATGTTTACTCGTGCTCCTATTGCCTATGTTAAATTATATACCAGCATACCCCATGTGCCCCCCAATCGATCGAGGGTTGAAAGATCCTGGGTCACTTGCTACTTGACCGAATCTGTTCGAGCAGTTAATTGCTCGTGAAACACATAGAATATATTGAAAATATTCGAGCAGTTGAACATTGCTTGAATGTATCGACCAGTTGAACACTATCTGATTTTACCGACCAGTTGAACACTGTTCGTATAATTAACATACATGCACATTTGTAGCAAGTATCGACCATGATGTGCTTAGTCTCTTTTATTACTCGTAAATTAAAAAGGACAAAACGTGTCTAATAACGAATCTTAAACAACAAAAATTGTTCAAAAATAGCTGACTGGGCAGCAAATAACCAGCTCATAAACTAAATTTAAATAACAAGTTAAACAACTTGAAATTAAACTACCACTCTGAAAGCGGTATTTAGTGATAATATATCCTCCGATGCTCGCCGCTCCAATGGTTTCTGATCCTAGCACTCCCGCTCAGCATACCTCTCCCTTGCTTCGTTGCTATCCTCAGCCAAGTGTGGACCTCCACATATAGTGTCTAAGGTAAAGTCCATAGGTCCGGGCTGCAAGGGTGGAGATCTTTGTTGTTTGAACCCGGGATTGCTGCTGCCTCCTTCTCCTTGGGGTGTCTCTGCCCAGTACTTTCTCAACTTGCCCGACCGGAGAAGAAACTCTATCTCGTCCTTGAGGTGATTGCATTCATTCCTGTCGTGACAATAATCTCCATGGAAACGACAAAACTTATTCATATCTCTCTTCCTCATCTCTTTCCTGATGGGTGGAGGTTTCTTGTAGGGAACCTCTTCATGACTAGCAAGATATATTTTCGCTCGGCTGGTTGAGAGAGTGTTGTAATTAGTGAACTAAGGCTCATACTTGGTTGGCTTTTCATTTGAACTCAACTTTGCTTTCTTTTCCTCATGGTGGTCAGACCCGTTATTTCCACGTTTCTTTCCACCATCCTTAGGAGGGTTAGTTGATCCGCCCGGATTGTTTATGCCATTCTCCTCTTTCTCGATTGCATCATCCAATTTCATATATTTGTCTGCTCGGTCAAGAAATTGTTGAAGTGTTGAAATTGGATTTCTATGTATGCTATCCCACAAAGGGCTCCGATAAGTTATCCCATCGGATATTGCAACCATCTTCCCCTCGTCTCCTACAGCAGTTGCTCTATTGGCTTCTCTCATGAATCTCTGTATATAATTCTTTAAAGACTCATCTTTTCCTTGTTTGATATCTGCCAAGTGGTTGGCATAAACTGGTGGACTCTGGGCAGTGTTGAATTGTCTACAAAACTCCTTCTTGAATGCTTCCCAAGAGGTTATGGGGTTTGGCTTAAACTTCCAATACCATTCCTGGGCGGTATCTGACAAAGTAGTCGGGAAAACTCTACACCGATAATCGTCACTTACTCCTAGCAATTCCATCTGATCCTCAAATTTCCCAACATGTCTGATGGGATCTGCCTTTTCTGTATATACTGGCAGAATCGGTGCTTTATATTTTGCCGGCAGCTGGGCTGCTCTAATCCGGGCACAAAATGGGCTGCCACTTCGGTGGTCTATCGCATCTATCCCGGAAGGTTGTTTTGACAAACCTTGCACTGCAGCCGTTAGTACGTCAAGCTGGGCTTGGATGGCTGGTGCAACTGACGAAGTTCCAAGGTCTTGACCGCCTGGTCGGACATTACCATCTGGTGCACTGCCGTCAAGTATTTCTACTTTACTAGCAGAGTGGTTCAGATTTTGCCCTTCGACCGAGACAGTCCTCCTCTTGTTGGTGATAACGTCCCTTGGATCCTTCTGGGAAGCATGCTCTCCTGCCCGATTGAACACCGTACTTTTCAATTTTTCAGAGGGCTTACTACGCAGGACTTGCTATCTCCTACTGCGCTGCTGGCCGGGGTGCAGTGGAGGCTTTTCGGTACGTCCCAGGCAGTCTTTTCCTCCTTGTGGGTTGTTGTCTTCTTTATCCTTTGACTGGTCGGTGTGATGACTATCAGCCTCATCACGACCATGCCCATCTTTGAACTGTGAAGTTCTCTTATCTCGAGGAGTTCTGGTATGATCCTGCCTGGGTAGGGTCTTCTTACTGCCCGATCAGTGACTTCCTGATCTCGAAGTTTCTAATCGGTGGCTCCTGGAGGGAGTTCTAGAGTGCTCCCTTTGCGTCGAGGCAGTTCTAGATCGGTCCCCATCATCTTCCCGACCAGGGGGGTTACTCCTGCTTCTGTCCGGTCCCCGGAGAATTGGCTCTGTTAGTGGTCCTCCGATCAACATTATTATTTCTTGCTCCCTGGGAGGCTTCTCGCGTCGTGCCTTGAGCATTGGCTTGGGCCAATTGGGTATCCTCTTCTAGAACAAGTGCTGCTTCATGATGTCTCCGGTCGACTTCCTCATGTCATTGTCTGAGCTCTTCGCTTTTGGCCTCCATATCGCGCCTGTGATACTCTAGCACAGCTCTCTGCTTGGCCATCTCTTTAGCGAAAGACTTCTGCCGAGCATTGAATTGCACCATCTCCTCTTGGAAAGCACCTATTGCTTCCTGGAGTTGTTCAACTTCTAGAGTGGTCTCCTCGAGAAAGATCCTAGGCTCAGTCTTTGGGTTCTGCGGTCCAGGACCTTCTGATCTAGCACGCTCTTTTGACGTGCCTGACTTTCTAGATGCCACACTGGTATTCTTGGGCGCCATCTTGATACGATAGTCGTGTGTTTCTTCTCTTCAGGCTCTCAATGAAAGCACCAAAATGTTGACCACGATTTTGGCCAACGACGAGTAAACATCAAAACTACAATGAACCTTCAAGAGAAAAATACGACACAGATAATTTTATAATGGTTCAGCCCCAATTTATTGGTAATAGCCTAATCCACTTGGAGTTGTGATATATATCCTACACTTAAGATCAGATGAACTTGAGCCAACTGAGTTTCTTAAGTGTAAGTAGAAAAATACATAGTTTCTCTCTCTAAACTCTCTTAGAAAATGCCCCAAGAATACCCCAAGTAACAGTCCCAAAGTCTCCAAAATAGAGAGTTTTTCTCAGTCTAAAAGATCAGATCCCAAAAATGATGCCATGAGCCATTTATTTATAGGCGCATGGATCGTATATCAAATATTCCCTCATGGATCGTACATCAAATATTCCCTTTGATCGGTTCCTTTCTGTTACTCTCACAATATTTAATTAATAATAACATTTAAAATACAACAATATGCGATTCTTTGGGATAACATGAGAGATTCCCGCGCAGGTATGACCGATTCTAGCTGAAGCTGTTACTGGGATCTCCTGCACAGCAATGATCTGTTTAGTCGGTCCACATCACACCCAGAAGGAAAATTAGAGGGCCAAAACACTTCTCCGGTCAGCCAAACCCTCACTGGTCAGTCAAGACAAGTGAGTGGTCGGCCAAATACATGTCTGGTTGGACAAGCACCTGACTGGTCGGACAAGCACATGACTGGTTGGACAAGCACCTGACTGGTCGGACAAAAATCTTCATCGGTCGAACAGAAATTCTATCAGATCGGTCAGATCACTTTATCACAACTCTGAAGAGCCAACACATTTATTGACTATTAATGTGTCATTTACTGACCATGCATTGCCACTTGTCACTTCTGATTGCCACGTCATCGAACTGAAATTTTGGGGATAACAGTTATTTTTAAAAATTAAAAAGTAGAAATTAATAATAATCATTAAAAGTAAATTAATAAATTTATAATTAAATATTTGTATATTTAATTAATTTTATAATGTATTCATAAAATTTGATAATATATGTGGAAATTAAAATAATAATTTTGCAAGTATAAAACTTTATTTTTAAAAATTAAAATGTAGAAATTAATAATAATCATTAATAGTAAATTTATAATTAAATATTTGTATATTTAATTAATTTTATAATAAATTATTAAATTTGATAATACATATTCATAAAATTTAATAATTTATTCATAAGATTCAATAAGATATCATAATTTACTTTAAAAAAATTAGTCATTTGGTGATAAAAAAATTATTACCAAATAATGGTGATTTTTTTTTATGATTATCACATTGTGATAATTTATTTTCCACAATTTGATCTAAATGAGGGAACCTACAAAACAGTTGGTGATTTTGGAATATTGTTCATGAGACTTATTGGTAACCTTATTGTTCACCATGTGTCGTTATATTATGATTCGTGGCAGAGTGTTCCGGATGAGCACTATATAAGATTGATGCAAAAGATTGAGGTAAGTTTATCAACTTATTCACAGGTAATATATTTTTATAATTTCAAAATTCTAACAAGCTTTAATTTTTTTTGAAGAAATTTTTCATTCTTCCTCGAGCTCTCCCTGAGTGATGACTGATAGAGACTGACATTGAGTGAGCATTTCAGGATTGTTACAAGGATATAAAAGATCACAAGAAAAAACACGTCGATGAACATGGAGAGTATGATAATATCGAGATAGCTAGAAAGAATCCACCGGAGGACATGGACAACGAGAATTGACAGAAGTTGGTTGACTTTTTCACCACTCCACAAGTCATGGCACAATTAAAGGTAAATGCTGCCAACATAGCAAAATAGAAGTATTCAACTCTCCATGGATCGACCTATTATGCTTTTACTCGATTTAAGAAGGTAAATAAAAATATATAGATAATGTGAAATATTTTCAGTTATCTTAATAATAATTTTAATATTTAACCGATATTTTGTTACATTTTGTTTTCTAAAGATGAATCATCAGACTAAGGAACTGCCCAGCATTATTGATATGTTCCATGACATGCACAATCATCTGACATGTGGATGAGTGAACATGAATGCTAATAATGCATATGTAAATAACTTTTTAAGTTTTGTATATATGTTTATTATTTAATTATATTATGTATTAATTGTCTTGTTTCTAAACTACAGGATGCCTTGCAGCAAGAAGTCCAGACACAATCCCAATCCCACTCTGAATCTTCAGCAGGAAGTGCCTCTGTCGATGAGACACAAGTCGTCTCAAAGGTACTTAGTCAACGTCGTGGCCACAATTAAGGTATTGGACGCAAGTTGAAGGGCACTAGTACCTTCGCCTCAGGTGCCACCAGATCCTCTTCACAGTCACACGCATCGTCATTTACGTCCACCACAGTCGGCCCGCCAATGGTACCAGCTGAGGTTTTCCAGTCCATGGTTCAACACTTCAGTTAAGTCATTATGACCCAGAATAAAAACTTCCAGCAAATGCAACAATTTATGCAAGCTACAAATCCTAACATCCAAGCTCCACAATTTTAGCATGTGAACTTGGACATGAGTATGATACAGTCTATGATGGCGAACTTTCCATGCTCTGGCCAATTTCTACCACAGCAGCCACAGCCATCACAACAGCTCGATGATGATGACGACTTTGGGATTAATTTAGATCACATTTAGTTTCGTTATATTATTATTTTAAATTTATTAATATTTTGTGTTGTATTTTACATTTTGGAGACTATACTACTTATGTTTGTATTAAGTTGAACAATATTATTTTTATCTTGATATCATATTAATACTAACTATTATTTTATTAATAATAAATTAGTTTTATTATTTAATTAATAAATTGGTTCTATTATTTAATTAATAAATTGCTTTTATTATTTAATTAATATTTAATATCTTATTAAATAAATTTATTTAATATAATTAATTAATTTTAAAAAAAAAATTATATACCTATAGCGACGATATGTCATCATAGTAAGGTGCTCGCTGAACACGAAAATGTGAGATTTCGTGAACCTACGACGACGACATGTCTTCGCGGCAGGTATATAAACCCAAACACTGTACAGCGACGACATGTCATCGATGTAGATGTTGGTAGTTCATGGACCTACAATGAACACATGTCGTCGCAATAGGGGGTTTTGAAATTCAAATTTTGCAATCACCTACAGCGACGACATGTCGTCGCAATATCCCAATTTTTAAAAAATGATTTCCTACTGCGACCGACATGTCGTCGTTGTAGCAAAACCCTACTGCGACGACTACATTTTTTCATCGCTGTAGGTCGCTACACATATGGACCTACAATGACGTCGTTTTGGCAACAAGATGTCGTCTCTATAGACCTACAACGACGACTTTTGGATCTACATCGATGACAAAAGTCATCACTGTAGACCTATTTTCTTGTAGTGTGCAACCACCCACACATGAGACTTTATTAACTATACTAAAAACATATATAAAACAAACAACAATAACAACATTAAATAAAATGATTCAGAGAGGACAACACCCTGAGCCCAACCACAAAGCTATCTGCCTAAGAACTAACACCAACCTACCGAGTTGCACCTCCACCGAAGCAACCCAGCCCCTACAACATCGAATCATAGACCCCATACCCAACCAAAGCCACAAAGAGCACACAACTGCATCCCCACCGTCCATAAGATGAGAAATTAATTGTCGACGAGCAATAGGATCAGAGACGAAACACCTTGCTCCCATCTTTCAATGGTTGGAAGCAACACATATACCTCTACATGCATCAGTCCGCCCCTCTCGGCCAGGGCAAGACCAAGCACACTACCAAGGCTGGCGTCAGCCCCTCATCCAAGAGAGAAGAAGTGGCAATCTCAGACAAACCCAAGCGATACCAGGGAGATAAGAGAAAAAAATGTGGCATTAGGGTTTACCCAAGATTATTATTATTAACTTGATAGCTGATTAATACTATTTTAATACATTGTAAAAGGTAAATTGGTTCAATATATATATATATATATATTTACTAATTTTAGTAAATATTTTTTTGATTAATTTTAAAATATATATTTTAAATTATTTAAAACATATTTATAATTTTTTTTAATCAAAAAATGTATTTTCTAAATCTAGTAGAAATATACAATTTTGAACTGATATAATACATACAAGATATTAAAATGGTATATTAACTAAACAATAAGTTACTAAAAAAGAAGAGGTTTATATCTATATATATATATATATTTATTTATTTTTTATAATGTTTTGGACCTCCTATAATAAGAAAAATAATTATAGGATCAAATATTCCTCTCTTGGCACATTATCTATAAATAAACAAATTGAAAAAACAAAAATAGACATGATGTTAAAAAAAAAAGACATTTTCTCAATTTGAGTTTTATTTATATTCCTTGTAAATTTGCACAAACTGTTTCTCTAATAATTTGATTGATTCTAATTTTATTATGATTTATTATTTAATCTTTGGGTTTTTATGGAATTTTGAAAGGAAATGTAATTTATGCACTTTTTTTAAAAAAAGAAAAAATTGTATTCTATTTTTGTTTTTGTATAGGTTGAACAATTAACTAGTGGGTATATGTTTTTTTTTTAATCAAATCATGTTTTGGTCAATGCTATAATTAGATTATCCTTGTATTTCACTAATTTCGTATCTTTATTAGAGAATAGTTTGAGCTTAATGTCTAATTTTTCAAGAGTATTCATGATTTATGTTGGATATCAGATTACTTATGCATAATCCCCAAGTGGATCGAGAATTTGTTGGAGGAATTTCTCTTTTTCTTCTTTGTTGTAATACAATATGATTATCTTCAATTAACTATTTTATTACAAAAATAAACTCTTAATTTTGTATCAAAATGAAGTGGGTTTGTGCTTAATTTATAGTACTTCATTAACATGCCCCAACAACACAAAAAGGCTTATATATTTCCAATGATCAAATAGCATTAAGTTAATAAAAATATATAACGTAAACGCAATATTTGAAAACTATACAAGAGGCAAATGGGTTGTGAAAATAGCCCTTAGAACACCCAAAAGGAAAGGGCGCATTAATTAGCAACAACTTGTTTTGGAATATATATATATATATATATATATTGAGAGCTGCTTTGGAATATTCATATATACAAATATATGTAATATAAATTGTTATTGTATCTCATGGAAACCAATTATGTCTATTTTATTATATCCTCCGGAATCATGGTGTTTGCTATAGCCAACAAGTGTTCAAATGTTACAATAATTCACAAACAAATATGTTTCGGAATATTAAGAGTACTAATATGATAGATTTATAAATAATAATTATGGTGCACTAATTATTATGTTTCGGAATATTAAGAGTACTCATATAGAATCTCTCGAGTGAAATAAGTTGGTACTAGTTATAAGCCTTAGCCTTCTTCAACTCTCCATATATATATATATATATAATATATATATTGTGGTACTCCCCTGTATTTTTATTATTATTATTATTGCTAGTGCTCCTTGATTTTAAAAAGGCTGTTCGTTTGACGAAAGGGTATATAGAACAAAAAATACAAAAAAAAAAAAAAAGAGAGAAAAAAGATAACGTAAGATTGCAATAACCATTTTGCAGTGAATATAGGTTATGACGAGGGTAAAGACAGCAATTTTCGTTTTCTTTATGGATGAGAGAATAATAATGAAGATCAAGTGTAGAAAAAAAATTGGATAATTTTCTTATTTTGAATTTTGAAGTGGATGATTTCAAAAGTGCAGTCATATATCACTCACGTTTAATAAATTTAAGTTTAACTGGTCACTAATTTCCTCCATGTTACAATATCTTCTCGTCGAGATTCAATTCTTAATTGGGGAAATTTTTGTCTGACATAGGCAACAAATCAAGAGTCTTGGTTGTGCTATGCAAATGTCCCATTGGTGTGGTCCAGGATCTCTATTTAGTCGGCTTTCATTGTCCTGTCGAGTGGAGCATTCTCCCTAGCTAGCTAGTCCTTTTCTCTTATTCCACCATATGAAAAAGGAGCTTGAAGTGCAAATCCAAAGTTATTCAATTGAAACCAAGTGAACAACCTAATAAATTTTTTAGGATTATTTTACTATTAATTTGGAAGAGAGGATATTGGTCACTGCACTGCCTTATGTTATATTATTTATAATTATATAATGTTAGATTAAATAAACGTGGTAAAATGAGTTTATCACATTTTGTAACATAATTTGAGAGTTACAAATAGGTGGGACAAATGTGTGTCCAAATTTGTAACATACTTTTAGGAGTTACACATCTTACAAAACCAATAACTATTTGTAACTTCTAAAAAATCACTTATATATTAATGTGTGAAATAAGAGTTGCACATTTCAAAAATTGAATTTTGATGAACTATTATGTTGAATGGCTATTGGAGACGTAATTTTGACTCTTATTAGGTGTATGAAAGTTACAAAATCAAAAGGGAAAGAGTTTGGAAGTTTTTATGGCGAAGAACAAAAATTGAGAGGTTACAAGAGCTCTAGGTCACGACCTGGGATACAAAGGCTCACAGCTTAGAAAGTCTCAAGTCGTGGTATAGGGCGCTAACAGCCAAATCCCATTTTTTGTATTTTCAATAATTTGAACATTCGAAATACTTCAAGTAACTCCCAAATCTTCCATTTAATTCCACAAACACTCAATTTAACATTGGTAACAACCAATGGGGTGTTGGAAATACTTATACAAGATCTTATTTATTTTCATATAAATCATATATTAAACAAATTGATTTAAGAAATCCTAGAACATGTTTTTATAATTGAAATAGACAGAGACAATGATAAGAACACTTACATTATATGCAGCGGAATGAACAAGTCTTTCCTTCAGTTTCTCTAACCCTTGTATCCTTTCTGTCGCAAGGTATCACCAAGAAACTGAACCGATCTTCAAATTTCTTCACAGCCTTCCACAGTATCCTTAGAATCACCTAGACTAGAGTGGACAATTCTCAACACATGAGATAGATACAGAGAGAGAAGAAGAGAAGAGAATATAGAGGCTTAGAAAAAAGACTTTTATTGTAGAGAGAGTCTAAAACTCTAAAGCATCAAAACTAGATCTTTTGATCATCTGTTTTCAACTCTCACTTAGCATTCCTTTTAAAGGCTCAATAAGGTCACTTATTTAATTAAAAAGTCAATAAAATAATAGGTAATATCAGCCATTAAGTCGAAATTATCATGGGCTTTCGGCCCATGAAATTTCCTATTTAATTATAAGCTCATTGGACTTAAATTCAAGGTCCGTATTATTTTCTATTGATTAATTAATTAATTAATTTTTTAAATCCTTTATCAATAGTATGAGCAGTAAATATTGTAATCCTCACGCCTGGAATGTTGAGCATCTTCACCGGTATTACCAATAGTATGAGCAGTAAATATTGTCTATTTCTGTAATACCCCCTGTAGCCTTCGGGCACATATAGTGGAAACCGTGTATGTAAAACACGGTAAGAAATTTATTGTCTACTTATATTCTTTGTTTTCCTTTACTTTCTATTAATGTTGTGTAAGAGCACCTGCTCGCCTGGACAAGTGATCACATACTAGGCTCCGATCACTTGGGGGGCATGAGTTAGGGCAGCACTATGCCTCACAAGGAACGACCTAGGAAACTAAACTTGTCAATTGTCAAGAGTAAGCCTAGCATCGCCACCCTGAGAATAGAAAATCTTAGGAAACTAGTAAAGTCTAGCCTAGAAGGCAGCTTGTTCCACGTAGAACTAAGCTTAGCACCTAGGAGATAGATAACCCAAGTAGCACGAGAATAGACTATTGTCACCTCCCGTGGACACCGAGCCCAAGGAGCTCTGGCTAAGTCTCTTAGTCTCGAGGTACGAATGGAAGGCCGAGTACCCTGTACTTGGCCTCGAGACATCCGTGACAGGGGAAGCATGGCTAGTCGACGAGCGAAGCACCCCCAATGTCACTATACTCCATATCTACAAAACCCAGTGTAGCACAGACTAAGAATTTAGGTTATCTCCAAAGGACAGTGCGCGCCCGGAGAGTAATAACCAAATCCTAATCTGTGCGATACGAACGGATGCCCTGGCAGCCTACGCCTGGGCGTTTTGTTAACATCACCTCCCAAGGAGGTGTAAGATGATATGGAAATGATAAGATCTGCACTCGGAGAGCAGTGTTGAAACCCCCAATCCCTCGAATAGTGCATACTCGGGGGGCAGGTGGTCTCACATGCTAGGACCCCAAAAAGCCCAAATCTTTGATTGTGGGGGCATGAGACACCGAGTGAAGACCAAAGGTGAATTCCGCATCAAAGTTACTTCTAGGACTATGGGCCTACAAGGGACTAAATGTAGGAGCCACCAGTAAAGTAGCTCGAGTTCTTGTTCGTGTGACATTCGTGTTACGTTGAATTTATAGAACCAAGTGTTTAAAACAATTCAAGTTCTTGTTCTCGTGACATTCATGTTACGTTGAATTTACAGAACCAAGTGTTTAAAAGTGTTTGACTTCTTGTTCTCGTGACATTCGTGTTACGTTGAATTTACAGAACCAAGTGTTTAAAAGTTTTTGAGTTCTTGTTCTTGTGATAAGTGTTTGAGTTCTTGTTCTTGTGACATTCATGCTACGTTGAATTTATAGAACCACGTGTATAAAACAGTTTGAGTGTTTATTTTCGTGGCATTTTAGGTTACGTTGAATTCAGAGAACCAAATAGTGTGAAAGGAAAGATGCATAGTTAAACAGGAAAATAAGTACAAGTGTGCTTGGGGGCTCAAGCATTGAGTGTTTATACCCTTATAAAGTACGGCATACATGAATGTTCTACTTAAGGAAATACTGTGGTTCTTCGCCTGATGGCACCTCTGTCAACCAGCTCAACCACTGGGTCATCTTTGGGAATCTAACCCGCCGTCGAGGCCTCTCTCTCTTGAGTTGCGCGGGCAATGTCCATCTCGAAACGCACCTCGAGTTTGGTCCCCATGTGAGGATCCTCTGTGAAAGAGATGTCCATGTTCTTTTTGCTCTGCCACGCAATGAAGAGCATGTCCTCAGCCATCACGTCGAGGTCTTTGTCCAAGTCCCCGTTGGTTTTTTTCCATCTCACCAACATGAGTCTCGAATTCCACTTGGCTCAACCTAGACTCCTCGTAGACTCGAGCCAGTTCCTCCTCTATGGTCTGTGTCCGTACCACGGCATCTTCCAATAGCTTGGCGGATGTTTCCTCCAAGGCAGACAACTTTGACCTCTCCATGACTAGTCGATCCTCCACTTCTCGGACGCGACCAATGGTGTCCTCCACCTCTTTTTGAAACCGCAAATGTTCCTCCAGAGGAACTGCAGTCTCTTGGGTCTAAGCAAGCTCCACCTGGGCGCGAGCCAATTCCTCCTGAGTCTTCTTCAGCTCAAGGGATTGTGTCAGCACTAGGTCCCCGAGTCGTTGATTGAGGGCTGCAACCTGTAAAATCAGAATGACAAGTCAGCCAAAAAGATAGAAGATATTTGTTGAACTTAGAAAAAAATCAAGACTTACCCTAGTGGTAGCATGATGGTTGGTCGCCACTAGCGCCACCTCATTGTCACTGCCGCAATGGGCAAAGCTGTCTGCGATCATCTCGCACAAGGATGTTGCTAATCCCTGTAGGAGTTCCGTGTCGAGTGGCATGGCCCTGTATCCTATTCTCCCCACAATGAAAAGTTCAAGTTCTTCACAGCGAGGAGCAGAGGCAGGTTCTTTTGGCCAGTCCTCACGCAAAAACTCGGTCAGCAGTCAGACACTCTCATTGCCTTCACCGATGCGAGCATTGTAGTACTCAGTGACCTCCCTATGTAGACCCGAGCCATCGTCATCGTAATACTCTAGAAAGATGACCATCCAGGGATCCTTAGCTTGGGGGGATTGGGAGGAATCTCTTTGCCTTTCCCGGAAAACCCCTCATCTCGGGGAGAGGAGGCCTCAAGGTCTATGACCTCACCGGCAACCGCTGCGCTTGAGGTAGGGGCCAGTGGAGCAGCAGCTGAGGATGCTGGAACAAACAGAGGGGGTGTGGGCACTGGTGTCGAGGCCGTCGGGAGGTCGATCTCAGAAGGGCTCAACACCCTTTGACGTTTCGAGTGCACCAAATCTGAAAGGCCCATGCTATTTGCACAAAGGAAACACCGTGGTTAGTCCCAATATATGAAAAGAAAACCATAACAGGATAATGCATGCATGAAAGGAAGATAAAACTCCTCGGGAGCCCCACCATGATCAATCTCCTCGGAATGGAGGATGGAACTAGCAAATTCACGTACGAGACGACCGATCTCCTGTGTTAGATTAGTTTCGTACTAACAAAACCAAGATGCATGCATGGTCGTCGATTTGTCAAGAGGCACGAAGCCAGGAGGGTGCCTTTTTCTCTGCGGGTTGTGGAGGAATGCGTCGATGAGATCCTGGTAATCTTGGTACTCTTCCATTGAATAGCGGCTCTCTGAAACTTGACCACATTCGAGATGGGGGGAGAAAACAAGATATGGTCGGGACTAGTTCCCTCCCCTATGCACCTAACATGATGAAGAATGATCGAAGATTTACCTTGGTGCACGAAGGATGATTCGATCCCCGCTTCTAACTCTGCCTCAAGCCCCTCGTCTTCTTTCACCTCCTCGAAGGCTTTGATGGCAAGAACACTCTCTGTGCGCTCCTTACGAAGATGCCGCTGATATTGCTGGAGCGCCTTGGTCGCCATGAAATCCGTGTGTAGGTTCACTTCCATCCGAGATTTCTTTGAGTCCCGAAACTAGGTGAGGACCACCGGATTTATGCTTTTCTCCACCTGCAACAGCCCACACTCTCGAAGATAGGCATCAGTGACGAGACGAGGGAGTTCTAGCTCTTCATTTGGGAGAGAGCCTATCGCCCGAAGCCTCTCATCGAAGGAATCAATGAATGGAGTATGATAGTATGGACCTGATTGGGAAATTTTTTACAGAGATCAATTACGAGCTAAGTGCCATCAGGCTAACTTACGCGGGTTTGATACTTATCGACGGTGGTGAAGTTCAGGAGTAAGGTGGGATTGGTCCTCGTTGGGAAGCCATCCGTCCAAAAGAATTGATCTTTGTAAGCTAGAGTGTGCTTCTCGTTCCCACATGGAGCTTTATAGCCTTTCCCCGGACTCGTATATTTCATCAGGGTATAATATCTCAATTTCTCCCCTTTTTTAGAGCATTGCCGAAAACTATAGATGTACATTATTTCGGTGGGGGACGAAGTAGGCCAGTTCTAGGTTTTGTATAAGACGTAGAGTCCGGCCAATACTCGATATTTGTTCAAAGATAACTAAAATGGGGCTATGCTGATGTATTTGAGGAATTCGACATAGTATTGGTGCAGTGGCAGAGCTGCACCCGCCTTAAGATGCGAGGCGCTCCAAGGCCCAAGCCCGTGAATGCTTTTGTGCGCCCTCTCATCCTCCCGAGCCAGGTGCACTAGTATCTTTCTGTCATCTACCTCGTAGTTGGTGAGTATTTTATTCAAGGCACCCCAATGTCGTAATTTTCTCGGAAGGTCCTCTTCTTCGAATCCTATGACGGGATACGGGGTATCTGATAGCATCAGATTGGTGTTGGCCTCTTCCTCCAAGAGGCCAGCTCTAATAGGCCTCACCGCAGTCGGCTCCAAATTCTCCCGTATGATAAGAGCCTGGCTAATGCCAACCACTTGTTTCCCCTTCTCAAAATGTTTTTCTACATCTCGGGCCATCTGTAGGATTTCTTTGTTGAAGGCGTAGAATCCTTTTTGGTGGAGTTGATGGAGCTCCTCGGACATCTAAAAAAAACACTAAGTAGTTAGTGCCTTGACCCGAAGGATGTTGGGCCAAAATGAGAGCCCATAAGACAACTGCTCGCGGAAGAAGAAAAAAAAAGGGACTAATGGCTCTAGAGTATCCTCGGAGCCAAGTGATTGCCATAGGAGACACCACTGAAAAAGATGAATACCATCAGAGATGATGAACATCGCTGGAAGCTGAAAATTTTCTAGATTCCCACCGAGGACCAGACTAAGGAAAAATGCCCCAGAACACTACAAAGCAGTTAAATGGGCCATTTATGATCACAAATAAGGCAAAAAAAGCCTTAGAAAGGCTTGAAAGACAACTCCTAAGCACGCATCCTAAACTCTCAAGGACGCATGAAAACGGGAAATCACAGTTTAGGGATACTAACTCGAAATGAAGCGTCAGATTGTGTTGAACCGAGTGCGAACTTTGAAGAACAATTGGTCGTTCACACAGAAGTATGAAGCCTCGTGCCAGTCGTCCAGAGTGACTAAAGGAACTGGAGAAGAGGCAGTGCCAGAAAATGGTTAGAGAAATGTTGAGAGAGTTTGAAGGCATGAAAAATTTGAAATAAGCTAAAATAACGTTGGGGATTTGATTCTCGACCTTTTATAAACCCAGTGCTTGGGGGCGAAGTAAGTTCACCCCAAATGTCAGATTATCTAGGACCTGGGTACTCGAGGATGATCCAAGGGCCTAAAATTAGAGCGGTGCGGATCGTGATCATTGGCATTGGAAAAGAAAAATCTCGGGTGTAAGCTGAAAGGACACCTAAGGTATGGAAAAGACGTTTTGGGCTGTGGAATTGGCCTTTCATTAATTGCATAGAATGATGGGCCCAACAATGGGGTTCCAACACGCGTAGGAAATCTCGTAGTGACATTAGCGGAAGTCCAATCGTTTCCTATCCGAGGACCTTTTGAAGTCTTTATCAGTTTCAAATCTCCACTGTCCGAGGACGAGTAGAGACTTGGGAGGCAAACATTGTCTGTGTTTTCACCCAAGGACACGTGATCACCAGAGTAGGACATGTTCCTCTTTTGATGGCAACGCCCAAAGGATATGTCCTCTGGAGGTCGGTTCTACAGTCGAAGATCATTCTCCTCGGAAAGAGGGATGACGTCAACATCTCTCCTGGGCCATGCCTTGAGAGCTATAAATGTCTTCCCAAGGTTATATCCTGAGGATGCTTGGTAGTCCATATTATTCCTTGCAATAAATTAGATTTCATGTCAAGGACCTAGTCCTCGGGATCTAAAGGATGAGCTAGGTGTCAGCCAACGCGAGTTAGCCACCTCAGAGGAAGACCTGACAACCTTTTTTGAGCGATCTTCCTACAATGTTGTCGATGGTACAACTCAACAATTCGTACTCCCACAACGCCTCCTGACAAAGAGATACGTATAACATGCCCTGACATCACTAGAGGCATGTTCCCCGTAAAGTGGTTACCTTTCTGCAGTGGGCCCCACAAATCTCACTTTGGTCGTGGTCTCTGTTCAATACAGCCCAGTGCATTGAAGTGTATTAATCCCCCAATAATGGGAAGAATGTGTATTAATTACTTATGATTAATATTAATGACTCCAGCCACTATACATAGGGCTAGGAGTTTCATTGTAAGGGGTTCGATTTTTTTTTTAGAGAAAATACCTTGTACTCAGATCAATCTAAACGCTACCTGAGAATACACTATTGAAGCTTGTAATCAAGAGCTTACGATCATCTTAATACTAGAGACTTGTGGACTAGGGTTCTTTTATAACCTGAACCACGTAAAAGTCCTTGTGTTCTTATAGTTTATTTCTTTAATATCTCTTATTAAGGTTAATGGAGAAAAAGGCAGTCAACACACTTAGTTCCTTGTAAATGATATTTCAGTAAACTAATATTAATTACTAAAATGAGATTTCTATCATTTAACACCTCGAGCCAAACTAAAAGGAAACCATCGCTTTACTTCTTCATTAGAAGCTATAGTTGTGCATATCTATGATTAACACTCCCACTCAATTATACTACCAAGTTCTCAAGATATAAGTATGGGCTAGTCCGTAGGGTAAGCTGGTAATGAACAAGTCAAAGAACTCAAATAATACAATTAGTTAGAATACTAACCACTTAGAATTGAGATTGAATTGACCTATGGTTAGCTATATGATATGACTAGAATAGATAATAACAATATGTTTACTTATCTTATCTACTGTCAATATCAGTCTAGTTCGATGTAACAAATACATCTGATCTTATCTACTTTGCTGATGTTCTTGAAAGAACATAACACTACAATGTGTAAGTAGATTATATCGTAGATTGGCAAGTCAGTGTAAATCTTGTGCACTGACTAATCTTAGGACTAACTTATTTTTGAACATATAATCATATTTATATTCCACTGTGATTACGTCATTATAAATATGATTAGCTATATGCTTGGAATTTAATAGAAGTTTATATTAAACAAATAATCATAAAAATAAAACATGTGAGCAAAGTGATTGACCAAGTCAAAAAAATAATTTCTATTCTTTTATTGATTATAAAATGAGATTAAAAAGAAATTGGATTTTCATTAGGGCATAAAACCCCAAAAAACTCTCACTTGCACTAATTGAAATTAATGCCTTAATTACACTAATCTCATTTCCTTGATACAAGCAGTTTATACATATCTGGAATAACACCAAGATCTGAATAAAACTTCTTTAGCCAGACTATTTCCTTAGTTGCTTCAGACACAGCTATGTACTCAGCCTCCATGGTGGAATCTAGGATCGCAGACTGATTTACGCTTCTCTATATCACAACTCCACCCAAGAGTAAACATCATTCATGAAGTAGACTTCCTGTCATTGATATTAGTCTAAAAATCTGAATCGGTAGACAAACATATAATCCCTAGTCCGCCTTAAATACTTCAGAATATGCTTAGCTGCTATCCAATGTTCTTGTCTTGGGTTTGACTGATACCTTCTCACTACTGCATAACAAATATCTGGTCTAGTACACAACATAGCATGCATCAGACTTCCAAATGCAGATGCGTAAGGAAATTTTCTCATTTTATCTTCCTGTCTAGGAGTCTGGGGATACTGCTTCTTTGAAAGATAAATTCCATGGCAGGATGGTAGACGTCCTTTCTTGGAATTTTTCATTGGGAAATGTTCAAGCACATTATCAATGTAAGCTGGTTGAGATAAAGCTAATGGTTTGTTATTTCTATCCCTAATGATCTGGATACCTAGAGCATAACTTGCTTCACTCAAATCCTTAATCTGGAATTGAGTGCTCAGCCAATTCTTCACATCTGATAATTTCTTAACATTGTTTCCAATGAGTAAGATATCATCTACATAAAGAACTAGGAATACCACTATTTGATTTTCCTTCAGTTGGTAATCACAAGGCTCGTAAATATTTTGTTCAAAGCCATAGGTTTTTATTATTTCATCAAACCTAAGGTTCCAGGAACGAGAAGCTTGCTTAAGTCCATAAATGGACCTATTCAACTTGAATTTTTTTCCTTCTTGTCTAGCTACTTTAAATCCTTATGGTTGATCAATATAAATGACTTTGTGTAAAACACGCTAAACTAATACTTTGTAAAACATTTACATGCTCATAAACTTAAAGAAGAAAACCACTTATTATATGAAAATCTCAGTGGGGCCTTGCTAAAACATGCAAGTTGGGCTCAATAGTTTTAAAACAAAATAAAAGTTCTCATGCAACGTTTTAAAACTAAATATAGTTCAAGTCTCACTGATAAGTTCTGAAACATTTAAAATAAAACATAACATCGTTTTTTAGAAATTGGCATTAAGCTTATCGTTTGCTCGCCTATAGGATACCCTCACGCCATACACACCCTGACGTCGGAACTCCCCACATCACCACGCGTGCCAAAGAAAAACCCTATTTGCTACCTAGAAGGGAAAGTAAGGGGGTGAGCTAAAAGCCCAGTAAGGAAGTACAAATAACAGACAAAGAAAAACACAACAAAACATAATCTTATCGTAAGACTCTTTCAACGTCATATACATACATCGTACTTAACGTCATAATCATACATAATTATCATGCATCATATATCATAAACATATTCAAACATCATCATCATGAACATCATCATCATAAGCATCATCGTCATCATCATCATCATCGTATCTTTGTGAACATGACCCCCTCTCTTGTCCATATCACATCTTGAGGTAAAAAAGAGGTTGTGGTCCTTGAATAACCTCGACGCGTCCGCCCTATGAGTTACGTCCTTATATCCTTAGTAACTCGGGTTACGTCTTTATATCCTTAGTAACCCATTTGTTGTGTTGCGTTCAAGACGCAAACAATCATTTACTTTCTCATACAACATACAAAACACATGCAATCCAGTCATATCAACACAAAGGGAAATACATGATTCATCAAACTCATCATATCATCTCAAAAATATCATTTTATACTTCATATTACATGGTACATCATCATACATAACATTTAACCTCAACAAACCCATCTTACCATTCATAGCATAAATAAATAAAGTTCTATCTAACATCCTTACCTCAGGTCCGAGGAAAACAAAAATTGAACAACTTCACAATGAGCCTATATCCATAATAAAATAGCAATTATTTAGCATCACATAAGACTTTCTTGCATGGGCCATGCACACATGGTGAAATTTACACATATTTGTCCAATCATGCACATTTTTCACATGAAATCACAAAAGAATAATGCAACTTCTACCTATTATACATGCATGGTTTTCAAGTAAAAATCATAGGGTTGAATATTAGACATAATTTTGATCGTAAAAGTGCATTTTCATGCAACATGCATATGTGGGAATGCTGTTAAAAAGTGACGTTAAAAATAATGATTTCTACACGCTTATTTCTATCATTTTTCAAAATAAAGATTTAGAATTCATAATTTCTCACCATTATTTATTTCTTTTAAATCCCTAAGTTGATTAAACCCCTAAAGACATTATTTTTATTTCATAAAAATAATTTTTTTAGCCATTTAAAAATATAATAAATCCATTTATTATTTTTAAATTGCATATAAAATAACAAAAACTTGAAACTGTCTAAAGTACTTATAAATATCATGTTTCCTTTAGAAAATAATAATTTTATTCAAATTAATAAAATTACAAAATTGATGTGAGAAAAATATAATATTAGGTGTGAGAAAAATATATTTTGCTTGTATTATTTAAGACTTAATTTATGTAGTATGAATTCATATGTGATAATCAAATAATTATTTTTAATTTATTAAAATAAACTTTCAGGTACCATATAATTTATTTAAAAATCACAAGTGAATTTAATATCAACATTTTTCTTAATTAAAATAAAGAAAATCATACTCATTAAAATGTGAATATTCAAGGTTACATTTAAAATACCATTTTTAATATTTACATAGTTTATGGTGTTATATTATTTCAACAAACACACAAACTTTCTTTCATTAAAATACTTTTAATAATTTTTACCAAAAATTCGAGCAACAAAATAAACCCTAAAAAATCATCATCTTGAAATTAAAACTCATATTTTCTCTAAAAATATAAAAAAAAAACTATAGGTATTTATTTGAGTAAAAATATCATTTTAATTTCATAAAATCATCATAGCACTTGCAAAATTATTTATGCATGCAAATCATTATTTTCATCATGTTTCATACCATTTATACACAAAATCAGCAAGCAATAGCCATCATCAAATTCATTTCAAACTCATGCTTTCAAAACTCAAATGTGAATTTTCATGTATTACCAATACATCAATACAAGATTTAAGACAATTCCTTTCATTTTCCAAATTATCCTAACATGTTTCTAATGAGTGACATGAATCAATAATCTCCCCTAGGCCAAAACCCTCTAGAACATTAACATAAAAATACAAAAATCCTCATTTACTTTCACATGAAACCTAGCATGTTTCTATCATCATTTATGCATACATTAACCTATTGATACATCACAATCTCATAAACATATTCATCAAATCTCATGGATTCAATAACAAGAGTCCAAATTAATTATCATGCCAAAATTTACATAGGATCCTAGAACATGGATCTAACATAAAAATAAATAACAAAATAAAATACAAAGAGGATCCCTATACTTGCATAGGCCAAAACCTACATGTTCAAACAACAACAAATTCTTTGCATGTTTCTCAAAAATATAAAAGACAATCAACAACATATATTAGTAGGCAAAAACCAAACCCAAACCTAGCATGCATCTATGAAAACTATAACATCAAAACTACATTAAGAACATGTTTCATAGATCTTAAAATCTAAGGCAGCCCCAGCAAATATTCATGCCCAAAACAACTACCAAAATTCCACAAGCCATAAACAATAGATAAAATCATCAAAAAATCCTAAACAATATGCTATAGTCATATTCAAATAATTTAGAACAACAATAAAACAAAGAATAGGGTTAGAGGTTCCATTACCTCCTTGGTAGAGATCAAGACTCAAGAAAATATGATCACCCTCTTGGCTCTCCTAGGGTTTTCGAAATCCATAAAAAACAACACAATCATTAACATGAAAACTAGATTAAGAAGATGAGAATGTAGAAGACAGGATTAAACTATCAAAAATCAAAGAACTCACCTAGGCTTGAATTTTCTCCCTTTTTCTTTCTTTCTTTCTTCTTCTCCTTTTCTCTCTAGCTCACGTCCACTCTTCCTCTCTCTCTCTCAAATTCGGCAGCCACCAAGGAGCATAATACTCTCTATTTTTCTCTCTTCCCTTTTTATTCTAACCTAGCCAAAAATAACCTAATGAAGAAAATGGGTAAATTTCCTCTTTTGCTTATTTTCTTTTATTTTAATTTTATTTGATTGAACAAAATAAATGGGAATAAAATCTTCCCTTTTCCACCTATGCCGTCCACCTCTCTTCCTTTCCCTTTCTTTTTATTTTTTAATTAAATAAAAAATAAATCTAATATAAGTAAACAATAAAATGTGTAGAAAATTCTATACAAGTGCACCATGCAACCATGCACATGCACACACTCAATCACTAGGGTGCATCACTACCTACCATGCACATTGGTGCATTCAACCAAAACTCAATTATTCACAAAATAAATAAATAAATAAACAATTAACAATTAAATTCACAAAATTCTACCAAACAATTCTAACAATTTAAAAATAAAAATTCACAACACTTAACAATTAAATAAAACAAAGCACAAAATTAAATATATAAAAAAAATTTGGTGCGTACACTTCGTCAAGCTTCCCGTTAAGAAAAGTTGTCTTGACGTCCATTTGCCAGATCTCATAGTCGAGAGTGACTGCTATGGATATGAGGATGCGAATGGACTTGAGCATGGCTTTCCTTATAGTCCACGCCTTCTCTTTGGGTAAAATCCTTTGCCACTAATCGAGCTTTATAAGTTTCGATCTTTCCATCAACACCTTGTTTCTTCTTGTAGATCCACTTGCACCCAATGACCCTAAAGTCACTAGGTGCTTCCATAAGATCCCAGACATAATTTGAGTACATGGACTCCATTTCTTATTTCATGGCTTCGAGCCATTGTTCCTTTTCAGGGCTAGCCATTGCCTGTTTGAAAGACAATGGATCATCTTCAATAGTGTCACCAACAACCATATTGGTTTGACCATCCAAACCATAGTGAACTGGGTTCCTAGAAACCCTCCCACTATGGCGAGGCTCTGTTACTGTTTGCTCAGGAACTGTGATACTTTATTCATTATATTCAACATGAAGACTGGAATTTCATCATCAACTCGCGTTGATGACGATGGAGCATTGGTTGGAGTCAATTCTTCAACCATCTCCTCTAAAACTACTTTGTTGTGTGGTTTGAAGTTTTAGACATAGTCATTTTCCAGAAAAATAGCATTCGTAGAAGTAAACACTTTCTTTTCTGAATGACTATAGAAAAGTCAACCCCTAGTGCCTTTAGGATAGCCAACAAACATGCAAACTTTGGTTCGCGGTTCTAGATGTCCTTCCCTTTTCCTCAGGACGTGGGCCGGACACCCTCAGATTCTATAATGACGTAAACTAGGTTCACGACCATTCCAACGTTCTAAAGGTGTTTTGGGGATTGATTTGGGCAGTACAACATTTAGAATGTCATTCGCAATTTTAATTGCATGTTCCCAGAATGAAGTTGGCAGAGTTGAGTAACTAAGCATGCATCTAACCATTTCCAATAAAGTTATGTTCCAGCGTTCCGCTACACCATTTTTTTTTTTTTTTTGCAGAGTAATCGTGGTAGTAAGTTGTGATAAAATCCAAAGTTCATTTAAATGATCTTGGAACTTCATATCCAAATATTCTCCACCCCTATTAGATCGCAAGATCTTTAACATTTTACATAATTGGTTATGAGCCATAGCTAGGAATTCCTTAAACTTTGAAAATGTTTATGATTTCCTATGCATTAGGTAAAGACAAGAGTATCTAGAGTAATCGTCAATGAAAGTGACGAAATTCTCAAAACCACCCCTGGATTGTACATTCAAAGGTCGACAAACATCTGAATGAACAAGTCCAAGTGGTTTTTTGGCCCTATCACCCTTGGTAGAGAATGGACTGTAATGACCCAACAAATTCTAAGACTTTGGATCATTAAAACTACTATACATAGACACTACTTTCACGAAAACATACATAAGAAACATTCATAACTTTATAAAAAAAACTATAAAATAAATGTTGAAATTCATAGATTCGGGGTATGGGATCCCATTCTTTGAAAAATAAAACATAACTTTAACTTTAATTAAAATTGTTTACAAAACCAAGTGCGGAAAATACATAGAAAAACATAATTAAAAGACTGAACACAACATCTTCCTCGAATCGTTGACGCAGTCCAACGAATCCATTCTTCCTCAATACACAACCCCAAGCTGCCAAGAATCCTTCCGCCGCCATAACTATTTTCCTGCATACATAAAAATAAAGGAATGAGCCTAATGCCCACCAAGGAAAATCTACTAATAACATAAAACATAAACATATACTATAACATATGTCATATAATACTACAATGGCCATTATACTACTTGGGGCTTGTTAACTAAAAAAGTCATATGCCCAATAGATTTGTGGGGCTTGCTAGCTAAGCAAGTCATATGCCCATAAATTATTGGGGCTTGTTAGCTATACAAGTCATATGCCCAAGGTCTATAAACATACTATACATAATGTAACATACAATACATAAGATAACATAACATAAGATAGCATAACATATCACATAAGCATACAAAATTCTATCCTATTTTCCTTACCAATACTAGGATTTGAGAACAAGGACGGGATTTGGAACACTCCTAACACCAATAATAAGAAGGTGAGTATTTCTAAAAGAAAAATGATGATCAAGAAATGAACTAAACCACCAAGATGAAACTTACCGAAAAGAAACCTTAAGTTCAAAGAACTTAAATACCTAACCAAGAGTGGAAAACAGTGAGTTAGGATTTGAGTAAAGAAAACTAATGGAAACTAAAGAGTCATACAGAAATGAACATAAGATTAGGAATACCTTTGGATGTACTAGAACCGAACTACACCTTGATATTGAAAAACACACTATTAACTTACTTCCCAAGTGTTTATAAAGCTTAAATTGATAAAGCTTATAACCCAACCCAAGTGTTTAGCACTCAATAGTAAACCTAGCAGCTTGAAGGCTCTGAACACAGCTTGAAGAATGAGAGAAATGGCTGGGTACTAGGTCCTATTTATAGAGTTCAAGGAGTGTAAAGATCTTCTTTTAGCTTGAATAAAAAAATAATGAATATTACTTGAAAAACATTTGAATATTCGTTCAGTAGAGGCTTAAGACTCGGTCAAAACATTAAGAGGCTTGCTAAGAGGTTAAGGAAAAAAATGAGCTCGGTTTCAAAAACATTTGAAAAACTTGCCCTAGGGCTGATATATCGCCCATTGTAGGAGACATATCACCTGGGCTTATGCCCCGAGAGTTCGTCGATGCATTTGTGCGAAGTTCACATGTTTTCGTATTCCCCGTGTGGCGATATATCGCCCCTATAGCTGCGATATATCGTCATACGCTGAAATATTATACACGTAATTGCACTTTTTTAGCTTAATTTGAATTGAGTAAACAACTTTGATTGAGTCATATAACGATTTTAAAGCTGCTGGCAGGTTCTGGGGTTTTCAAATATTTCTCTTATAAAACTATTCATACAAAATGCTTAATTTCTCAATAAACATGAACCCGACAAGTGTCATGATCTTATTGATTCTATCTAAACCTTATAATGTAACAAATAACATCTTTATAATTAGCTATATTAATCAAACCTTATGTTATAATTAATATTCTTAAACTATAGGTTAAACTTATAAAATCTATAAGTGTTGCTGCGAGTGTTCAACTAAGTCCCGGCTTGAACCAAAATCCACAGTAATAAACATACTATAACTACTATTAGCTATTACTACTATTGCTATAATCTAACTAGCTAAGTAAAGTTCTGGAACTCTACAATTCTCCCCTACTAAAAAGAATTTCGTCCCCGAAATTTACTTACCAAACAATTCCGGATACCGAGCTTGGATGTCCTCCTCCAACTCCCATGTCGCCTCTCGTTAAGAACTATTGTTCCATAGGATTTTGACTATCTGAATACTTTTGGACCGTAACTGCTTCATCCCTCTATCTAGGATGCTAACCGGTCGTTCCTCATAACTCAAGTCTTTCTAGAGTGCTATCATATTGTACTTGAGGACGTGAGATGGGTCTGACACATATCTACGCAGCATCAAGATGTGGAACACATTGTGGCTTTCTGCTAGAGCTGGCGGTAGGGTTAATCTATATGCACTTGCTCCCACTTTGTCTAATATCTCAAAAGGACCTATAAAACGGGGACTAAACTTACCTTTCTTCCCAAACCTCTTCACACCTTTCATAGGAGATATCTTTAGGAAGACTTGATATCCGACTTTGAATTCTACATCCCACCGCTTGGCATCCGCATAACTTTTCTAACGGCTTTGAGCAGTGAGCATACGCTTTCTAATTAGTGCTACTGCTTCCTGATCTTTTCTAACAGCTTCGGGACCAAGAAGCTGCCTTTCTCCTACCTCGTCCCAATGTAACGGCGATCGGCTCCTCCTTCCATAAAGCAACTCATAAGGTACCATCCCGATCATTGACTGGTAGCTATTATTGTAGGAGAATTCGATCAGCGGTAAGTACTTATTCCATGATCCTCCGAAATCAAGCACGCAGGCGCGCAACATATCTTCTAAACTCTGTATGGTACGCTCGGACTGACCGTTTGTCTGAGGATGAAAAGATATACTAAGACTTAACTTAGTACCAATGGCTTGCTGTAAACTTCCCCAAAATCTCGATGTAAACACCGATCCCTTATCTGATACTATTATCTTAGGGATTCCATGTAACCGTACTATTTCTTGGACATAGATGTCTGTGTATTGATCCATTGTGTATGAAGTCTTAACAGACATGAAATGAGCTGACTTAGTTAGTCTATCTATTACTACACAAGCCGAATCATGCTGCTTATTCGTTCGTGGCAAACCCATCATGAAATCTATAGCTATATCGTCCCACTTCTATTCTGGTATGCTAAGTGGTTGCAATAAGCCTGCAGGCCGCTGATGTTCTGCTTTCACTTGCTGACATACTAAACATTTAGACAGAAATTCTGCTATATCCTTCTTCATTCCTGGCCACCAATATATTGCCTTGATGTCGTGAGTTATCTTGGTTGACCCTGGGTGAACTGAGTACGGGGTATTGTGTGCTTCTTCTAAAATTGCCATCTTAATCCTTTGATCATTTGGCACACATACCCGATCCTTATATCTCAATAACCCTTGACTTGATATTGAGAAATATGTGGTCTTTCCTTCTCTAACTGCATCCATATGTGCTACTAATGTGTCATCATGCCCTTGCCCACTCCGTATTTCTTCTAACAGACTTTACTGGATAGACAAGTTAGCCAGCTTACCGATGACAACTTCTATTTCGGCACTGATCAGCTCCTGCTGTAGTGGCTTTTCTATCCCGGCTCGTGCTGCTAAACTTCCATAACTCTTCCTACTTAGCGCATCAGCAACTACGTTTGCCTTTCCCGGGTGGTATAGGATTTCTCAATCATAATCCTTCACTAGTTCTAATCACCTGCGCTGCCTCATGTTGAGCTCCTTCTGAGTGAAGAAATACTTTGAGCTTTTGTGGTCCGTATAAATCTCACACCGTTCTCCGTAAAGATAATGGCGCCAGATTTTTAATGCAAATACCACCGCTGCCAACTCCATATCGTGAGTTGGATAGCGTTGCTCGTACTCCTTCGGCTGTCTTGAGGTGTAGGCTATCACCTTGTCACATGCATCAGCACGCAACCCAACCCTTGCTTCGATGCATTGTAGCAGACTACAAACTTGTCGTTGGGTGTCGGTACACAGAGTACTGGTGCTGAGCACAGCTTATCTTTAAGCAACTGGAAGCTTTCTTCACACTTATCAGTCCAGTTGAACCTTTGCTTTTTCTGGGTTAGGTTGGTAAGCGGAGTGGCTATCTTAGAAAAGCCCTCTACAAACCTCCAATAATAACCTGCTAATCCCAGAAAGCTTCTTACTTCTGATGCGTTCTTTGGTCTTGGCCAATCCTTCACAACCTCTACCTTAGATGGGTTTACTGAAACTTCGTCTTTGGATACAATGTGCCCAAGGAATGCTACTTGCGTAAGCCAAAATTTGCACTTCTTGAACTTGGCGTAGAGTTGATGCTCCTTTAGTCGCAACAAAACCTACCTTAAATGCTCCTCGTGCTCGTTTGCATCCTTTGAGCACACCAAGATATCGTCGATGAACACTGCGATGAATTTATCCAAGTAGTCCTTAAAGAACCTATTCATTATATCCATAAATGTGGCTGGAGCATTGGTAAGACCGAAAGACATGACCGAAAACTCGTAATGCCCATAACAAATTCTAAAGGCTATCTTGGGAATATCCTCTTCCCATACCTTGAGCTGATGATACCCGGACCGTAAATCAATCTTTGAAAACATGGTCGCCCCTCGGAGTTGATCAAACAAGTCGTCAATCCGGGGTAGGGGTACTTATTCTTAATCGTCACCTTATTCAGCTCACGGTAATCTATGCACATCCGCATGCTTTTGTCCTTTTTCTTCACAAATAGCATCGGTGCTCCCCATGGTGAATGGCTTGGTCTGATGAAACCCAAGTCTAGGAGTTCTTGTAGTTGCGTCTTTAACTCCTTGAGTTTGGTAGGTGCCATTTGGTATGGTGCCTTGGAGATAGGCTCGGTGCCTGGTACTAATTCGATTGTGAAGTCAATTTCCTAAGTCGATGGCAACCCTGGTAAGTTGTCAGGAAATACTTTTGGAAATTCCTTTACAATGTGGACGTCTCTAACCTTTAGTGGTGTTTCCTTTGCCACATTTGTGATGTTGGCTAAGAATGCTTGACATCCTTTTTCTATCATTCTTTGAGCTTTGAGAGATGATATTAACGGTGTGCGTAGCCCTGAAACTTGTCCCATGAAGCACTGTCTCTGGCCGTCAGGAGTCTCAAACATCACTTTCTTGCGTTTGCAATCGATGGTTGCGCCATGCCTTGCTAGGCAGTCCATTCCTAGTATCACGTCGAAGTCTTTGATCTCTAGTTCTATCAGGTCTCCTTCTAGTTCTATGTCCTCTATCTTGATCGGTACGCCTCGTACTATCCGTGATGATAGAACTATTTTGCCCGAAGGCAACTTTGTTACAAACCTAGTTCTAAATCTTTCACAAGGTTTGTCTAGTTTTTCTATCATTCCTAACGAGACATACGAATGAGTGGCTCCCGAATCAAATAATACAGAACATATATTATTGAGGATAGAAACCTGACCTGTGACCACTTTATTGCTAGCATCAGCTTCTCCTTGGGTTACGGCAAATACCCTGGCAGGAACCATCTTGTCTTCCTTTTTCCCCTCTGGCTTGAGCTGGGGACAATCTCTCTTCCGGTGTCCTTCTTGACCATAGTTGTAGCATCCCTTGGTGTTTGCCCGACATTCACCAGGATGTTTCTTCTGGCATTTAGCACATTGCGGGTATTCTACATAACCCGGCCTATTACTTCCATTATTCGTCCGTGCCCTTTTATCGCTATCGGACTGCTTATTGTCAGGATGCCTTCTTTTCTGACCGTTATTATTGTTGGACTGATTGATGTTGTTGTTGTGGTTGTTCCGACCATTCTGAGGTTGACTTGGCTGTTTAGGCTCAGGCTTATTGGCCTCCTCTTTACTAACATTCTCCTATAGCTTTTCTACTTCTATTGTCGTTTCTAGAACATCGACATAGGTAGTATTTCCTGGGTTTGCTAGCTTAACCCCTAGTTCAATCTTCGATCGAAGTCCTCTAACGAACTTGGTCACCCTCAGAAAATCAGTTGGAACCATTTCCTGTGAAAACTTGGCTAATCAATTGAACTGCCGAGCATATTCTGCCACTGATAAACTCCCTTGCTTCAAACCAGTGAACTCCTCGACTCTTGAAGCGATGACTACTGAATTATAGTACTTTTTGTGGAACAGTTCCACAAATCTGCTCCAAGTCATGGCGGCGACATCGTGAGTCTGCTGAACTAAGTCCCACCATATTCTAGCATTTTTCTTAAGCAAAGACGAAATGCAAGTTATGCGGTCCGTGTTGCCGAGATTCATGTGCGTCAGGATTGGCTCCACATTTCTAAGCCATTCTTCTGCCTCGAAGGGGTCTGTTGTCCCTTCAAAGTTTAGATCGTGTTGCTTACAAAACTGCTCATATACTGGCTCCATGTGCTGAGCTGGGTATGGCGCATAGTTCGCCATTGGCCATCCCCCATATGGACCAACTTGGTGGGGTATTGGGGCCATTTGCTGAGGCTGTGGTTGCAGCGGAGGTGGAGGTTGAGTCTGAGGCTGAGCATGTTGTCGCTGTTGCTATAGTAATTCCTCAACTTGCTGTCATAGTCTGGCAATTTCCGTAGTGTTGTCAACCGGTGGCGGCGGCGATGGCGCTCTTCTGTTGGCAGTAGCACGCACTCCCCTTCTGCGAACTGGAGGGGCTTCATTGCTCTCAGGAGCAGCGTTGGAGGCATTAGCATTGGTGAGAGCGGACCTTCTGAGCGACATCTTTAGCGAAGTTCTAACAGTTAATAAAAACATGTTAGAATTTACCCTAATAGGCTCTAAGGCAAAAACTTAATCTAAACAAACATAACTCGGGCCTATTAATTATGATTTCTTATGAAAATTATATAAGTCTTCTTTATCATTAGAGTGGGTTTCTATACTTAGAAAAATAAGCCATCTTTATTATTTTCTAAGTCTGTTTTTAATCATCCTATATGACTTAATTCTCAGGCTCGAAACTCATCGTTGTTCCAAAGTTAACCATATTGAGGGAGGGCTGGGATCAGTAAAATCGCTCCCACTACTATGGCTCCCTAAATCTCAATATAGAGAACCCAGTTCATTGATTTGTATCCACCCTCACCGAACTTAGTCATTATTTATTATGATTGCAAAATAAAATCAAACTCATACATGTCATCAAAATAACATTGATATTTATTTGGAAAAAGTTTTTCACTATTTACAATCACAAATGCAAATAACAAATAAAATAAAGAAACTAATCTAATCTAAAAATTGGGATCTTCTACATCTGATCCTTCATCTAACACATCGTCATGTATTTCTTCATAGTCATCATTATCTTGAGCCTCAAAATTCCCTTGAGGAAGATTATGAAAAATTCTATGTTTTTGCTCATTTGTAAATTGGAATTCCATTTTAGAAGTGAACCTAAGTATGAGAAAATAATATCTCATAGCTACCGGTAACTCATCTTCATCATCTATCGTCTCCCATATGTCTTCTAAGGCTGCAATTACGGTAGGATAATCTCTGAAAAGTCTAATTACTAAAACATATTGTTCCATAGCTCTCATCATGATTTGCTTAGTTTCTTGGAGGTGACCTATCTCCCTGTGGAATAAAAGTAGTCTCCAAGTGATTCTTTCTAGCACTCCTACGGTGTTTCTTGGTTCTCTAATTCTTTTTAAGGCCTTAATGGCTCGGATATCCTCATAGGTTAATGCTCAGTTCATTCTTAACTAAAAACATAAAGGCTAAAATCATTAGCTATATATATAAACATAATAACTATAACATAAACACTTACTTGGCGGTTAAATTCGGAGCTTGAGCGTGTGTATCAATGAGAACTTCATGTGAATGAACCGTTGCTTTGATACCAACTATAATGACATAACAAATTCTAAGACTTTGGACCATTAAAACTACTATACATAGACAGTACTTTCACGAAAACATACATAAGAAACATTCATAACTTTACAAAAAAAACTATAAAGTAAATGTTGAAATTCATAGATTCGGGGTATGGGATCCCATTCTTTGAAAAATAAAACATAACTTTAACTTTAATTAAAATTGTTTACAAAACCAAGTGGGGAAAATACATAGAGAAACATAATTAAAAGAATGAACACAACGTCATCCTCGAATCGTTCACGCAGTCCAACGAATTCATTCTTCCTCAATACACAACCCCAAGTTGCCAAGAATCCTTCCGTCGCCATAACTATTTTCCTGCATACATAAAAATAAAGGAATGAGCCTAATGCCCAGCAAGGAAAATCTACTAATAACATAAAACATAAACATATACTATAACATATGTCATATACTACTACAATGACCATTATACTACTTGGGGCTTGTTAACTAAACAAGTCATATGCCCAACAAATTTGTGGGGCTTGCTAGCAATCAAGTCATATGCCCATAAATTATTGGGGCTTGTTAGCTATACATGTCATATGCCCAAGGTCTATAAACTGTTAGGAAAATATGTATTGCCTCAATGGAAATGGTAAGAAAATATTACAACTCTGCAAAATATTACAATAGACAAGGATTGATTAAATAAAGTGTTACAACTCTATAACTGAAAAATACAAATAAAAGGAGAAGGAGATGAAAGATGATAGAAATAGAAAGTACAACTCTATAACAAAAAGATACAAGTAAACTAGAAGTGTTTGAACAAAAGAAATAAAAGGATTACAACTTTTAAACAAAAATACAAGTAAATAGAATAAGAAGAAAAGAAGAAAGAGCAATAGAAGAAAATAAGAACAAGAACCAAAACAATAAACTCTCACTCACACAACCAAAGTGAAGAGTGTTGGGGATCACCAACTTGAACAAGGTTTGAAACCTTTGTCCAAAAGCTTATTTCCCCCTAACTCAAGCACTAAGGAATCTCTCACAGATTTTGGAAATGCTTTCTGGAATAATCAAGCCTCAAGGTGTTTCTAGCCAAGTGCTCTAGTGGATAGAAATGGTGTGTCTTACAAGTGAGCATTAGGCTCCTATTTATAGAGTTTAGAGACACCCTTTGAATTTCAAATTCCACCAACCCCCATGGTTGTTACCAATGATTAATTGGATGTTTTATGGAATTAAAATAGAGATTTGGGAGTTACTTAGCTTTTGGAAACGTTCAAAATTGGATAAAAACCAAAGTTGGAAGAGGCTGTCAGGCACTAGGGCCGTGGCACTTGTTACCAGGCGTCGCGGCCCTCAGTCAGTTCCAGCAACTATTTTTTCAGTTTTTTTTCAAAACGTTTCAATTTATTCCCATTTGATTTTGTAACTTCCATACACAATATGGGAGTTAAAATCACATCTCTATCAGCCATTTCTCATATGGCTTTAAGAAATTCATCTCAATATTGTGTAACAACAAATCTACACAATAATGGGTGATATTTTAGGAGTTACAAATTTGTGATGAATTTGTAACACCAAATATGTTACATGTTTGGATATTTCACATATATCCAAATAATGTAACTCTCTATTATATGTTACAATATGTGACACTCTATGTCACACTTATTTAATCTAAAACATTATATTATAAAATAATATAACATAAACATACTATACATAATGTAACATACAATACATAACATAACATAACATAAGATAGCATAACATATCACATAAGCGTGCAAAATTCTATCCTATTTTCCTTACCAATACCGGGATTTGGAACACTCCTAAAACAAATAATAAGAAGGTGAGTATTTCTAAAAGAAAAATGATGATCAAGAAATGAACTAAACCACCAAGATGAAACTTACCGAAAAGAAACCTTAAGTTCAAAGAACTTAAATACCTAACCAAGAGTGGAAAACAGTGAGTTAGGATTTGAGTAAAGAAAACTAATGGAAACTAAAGAGTCATACAGAAATGAACATAAGATTAGGAATACATTTGGATGTACTAGAACCGAACTACACCTTGATATTGAAAAATACACTATTATCTTACTTCCCAAGTGTTTATAAAGCTTAAATTGATAAAGCTTATAACCCAACCCAAGTGTTTAGCACTCAATAGTAAACCTAGCAGCTTGAAGGCTCTGAACACAGCTTGAAGAATGAGAGAAATGGCTGGGTACTAGGTCTTATTTATAGAGTTCAAGGAGTGTAAAGATCTTCTTTTAGCTTGAATAAAAAAATAATGAATATTACTTGAAAAACATTTGAATATTCGTTCAGTAGAGGCTTAAGACTCGGTCAAAACGTTAAGAGGCTTGATAAGAGGTTAAGAAATAAAATGAGCTCGGTTTCAAAAACATTTAGGCAATATATCGCCTTGGCTTATGCCCCGAGTGTTCGTCAATGCGTTTGTGCGAAGTTCACGTGTTTTTGTATTCCCCGTGTGGCGATATATCGCCCCTATAGCTGCGATATATGGGCATACGCTGAAATATTATACACGTAATTGCACTTTTTCTGCTTAATTTGAATTGGATAAACAGTTTTGATTGAGTCATATAACAATTTTAAAGATGCTGGCAAGTTCTGGAGTTTTCAAATATTTCTCTTATAAAACTATTCATACAAAATGCTTAATTTCTCAATAAACATGCACCCGACAAGTGTCATGATCTTATTGATTCTATCTAAACCTTATAATGTAATAAATAACATCTTTATAATTAGCTATATTAATCAAACCTTATGTTATAATTAATATTCTTAAACTATAGGTTAAACTTATAAAATCTATAAGTGTTGCTACGAGTGTTCAACTAAGTCCCGGCTTGAACCAAAATCCACAGTAATAAACATACTATAACTACTACTAGCTATTACTATTATTGCTGTAACCTTACTACCTAAGTAAAGTTCTGGAACTCTACATGGATGCTTGGTTAGTTTTCCTTCTAGACAAGATTCACAGACACGTAATTCACCCAAGGTGAGTTCCCCCAAAGGCCCCTCCTTTGTAAGTCTTTGAATTCTATCATAGCCAATGTGTCCTAGTCTCAAGTGCCGTAAATGCATCATGTTATCGTTATCAGTCTTTTGACATTTACTGGTCCTAGGTTTAGCTACTTTGAATAAATCATTATTAAGCGCGAGGGGTTCGTTAGGTCACAAAATATAAAACCTGTTTTCAAAACATGCAATACACAATTGTGATCAATTGAAATAAATAGATATATTAGAACGTGTAAAAGTCATAACAAATCGTTCTATTTGCATCATGGAAACTAAAATTAAATTTCTACTAAAATCCGAAATAAAAAATACATCTTTCAAAATTATATATTTATTTCTGAACATCAGGGGAGCTCTTCCTCTTGCTTGGACCGCAACGAACGCTCTGTTCCTTACTCTAAGCTTTAAGCCGCCTTTTTCCACTTCCTCCCACGATTCAAGAAGCTGTAAAGAGTTACACACATGGTTAGTAGATCCAAAATCAATAATCCAAACAGATTTATCTTTCTCTAAAACACATGTTTCTAAGATAAATGAACTATAATCATTACCTTTGTTTTTCGCTGCTAGAAACTTGGGGTAATCTTGTTTCCAATGCCCATTCTCATTGTAGTGAAAGCACTTATCTTTACCTTTCTTGTTTTTCTTTTTCTTCCCCTTAGGCGCCTATGCAGTTGGTTGTGCACTCGTCTTTGCAGGCATGGGATTGGTGTTTTGTCCATCTTTCCTCTTGTTTCCAGCTTTTGAAGATGAAGCTAGGTTAGCTTCAGCCTTAGCTAAATCGGCAACAATAGTAGTAGCCTTTTTTTCTCCTCTCTTACTTGGTCCACCCATGATCGACTCAAAATTCTGAAGCTCATTTATGTGCTACGTCAGACCATAGTTGAGTTTGTTCATCACATAGTTGGTGGTGAACGCCAGGAAAGCTGGAGAGAGACTGTTGAGGATTAAGCCGACTTGAGTCTCCTAGTCTATTATTGCTCTATGCAATTCAACTTCTTGAAATGAGTTGGTCATCTTGATCAGGTGATCACAAACGTGCTGAGATGGTGCCATCCGAGCATTGGCATATTTCTTGGTGGCCTCAAAATGAGTCTGCATAGACTTTGCCTCGAACATGTCTTGGATCTGATCCATGATTTTGTAGGTCGTCTCGACATTCTCCATCTTTGTCTTGAGAGTGTTGACCACACTAGTCAACATGTTGTACCGTGCCTTATTATTAGTCGCCTACCAACGCTCATATTTGTCTCTTATAGACTTGGTAACTACTTTAGTTGGAACTTCTGATGATTCTTCAGTCATGTCGAACTTTGAGTTGTCACCAATCAACACTATGTTGATGTTCTGCTTCCACTTAAGGAAGTTTTCTCCAGTGAGTTTCTCCATTGAAAGTTGAGAAATGATGGAAGTAGACACCACCATAATAATACTACATATTATCAATAAAATAGAAATTAATCACATTTACTCAATAAAACTTCTATTCACTCTAATTTCAAGAAATTGCTCAACATATACCTTAAATATGTAAGATATGGGAAAAAATACCAAAATAATCATATCTCTATTTCTTTAGGTTTTCAACTATTCTATGATATTGTTGTCCTGATTGGCGAGAGTAAAAAAAAATATTATTAGTTAAATAGAGTTGTAAAATCCTTTAATAATGGACACCATTATTAACAACCTACTACTCAATCAAAATAAGAAAACAAAATTTCTTATTTTATGAGCTAGACCCACGGTTTCGATAATAATAGATTTAGTCCTAAACTCGACCGTGGAAATCGAGTAGGATGCATAAGTACACTCCGCCCCTGAAGCTCTCGAACTCAGAGCTGGTCCAGCTATTCCTTGCCTTTTCCTGCACCACAGAGCACTCGTGATCCAAGGCCCAACAAGAAAACCTCACAAGGCATAACAATAGCCAAATATTCAATAGCACTAAACACATGCTTCACAATTATCCAATACATTTAAATTTGTAACAGGTTCTGTAGTTTACAAAGATTTTCATATAATCAATTTCATGGCTCAAGAAGATAGTCCTGCTGAACGGCCCTACCGAGCAAAATGCGTACACAAGAATTCTGCTCACGGTTCATGCCAGAAGAATGGGGACCGCAACCTCCAAACTAAACCCACCTTCATGGGCTGCGTTCCACATGCTTTTCTAGTCAGCCCCATGCTCAACGCGATGGCCGTTCGACCCCACGTTCAACATGTTGGTCGAATATCAGTTATATCATGCATTCATTGATAGCTCAAGGCTAATAAGCATATCAAATTTAATGTAAATAAGTGGCCATAGAGCCATACCAAGTCTCCCTTGCCCTATTCCCTATTCAACTAGCCTTAGAGCTAGCCAAACGTACCTCACACTTTAAATTTTAGGCGACCATGGGGTCGTACAACCACATATCACGCTTCTGGGTTGGCTTAGCCACAATGACCTGCATTTAACACGCTATTGTCATCCTCGAATTATAATTTGAACTTATTATTCCACATAAGCGACTATAAAGTTACATCGGGGCCTATTTCCCTAAGATATGAGACTATAGAGTTACCTTGGGGCCCATTGCCCTATCCTCTGTATAACCAGCCTTCTAGCTAACCTAGCGTACCTGGCGCTTTAATTTCCAAATGACCATGGGGTCGATCAAGCGTATATTATGCTTGATTAGGCCTAACCATATCGTCCTATGCTTAGTGTGCTATTGTTTCCCTTGACTTATAAGTCAATCTTTTCGACCAGCGCTCAATGCCCTATTATCGTCCTTGAGTTATAAGTCAATCCTTTCAACCAACGCTCAACGCGCTATTAACTGCTAGTAGTATTATTGATAGACTGTGTAGACCCTGTGATTTTTATGCTGTGGGGTTTTGAACTTTGTTACCCACTGGAGAATTAGTGGTATCCAGGAGATGGGTCAGATCTTTGCCAGTGACAGTAGAGGGCAGAGAGTTATCAGTGGATTTGATAGAGTTGGCTATGATTGGCTTTGATATGATATTGGGTATGGACTGGTTGGCAAAGTATGGGGCAACCATTGATTGCAGAAGGAAGATGGTCACCTTTGAGCCTGAAGGTGAGGATCCTTTTTTGTTTGTTGGTACTGTGCATGGACCTCGCATACCTATGATTTCTGTATTGAGGGCTAGAGATCTTATGCAAGGAGGTTGCATTGGATTCTTGGGAAGTGTGGTTGATACCTCCCAGGCCATGCCAGTGAGACCAGACTACGTTTTGCTACCAAAGGTGTTCAAGATGTCAGACATACCTGCCTATACCGAGAACACATATCTCAGATATCACTTGTCCCGCTACAATCGCCTGATGACTATAGCTCACGTCTGTGACAACGGCAAGTGCCTATGTTTCTCAATCACTCTAGTTGGACCCGCAGAAGAGTGGTGGAAAAGACTTAAGGCGAGATCGATCCAGTCTTGGTCTAGATTGCAGTCAGCTTTCCGTAAACAATTTGTGGCCGCCATAAAGCTAGACATGCAAGTTAGTGCGCTAGCTAATGTCAAACAACATCCCACGGAAACCCTTAGGTCTTACATCTAGTGCTTTACGGAGGAAGTCTCAAAAACTAAGGTGAATGACGGACAGCGCCTGGTGACCCTCTAGTCTGGAATCAGAGCTGGGTCCCTTTTCTAGAACGACATGCAGCACAGAAAGGCGGCCACTCTCGAAGAGTTCTTCAGGAAGGCACAAGGTTTCATCAACTTGGAGGAGGCCCGAATTCAAGCCTTTGGGTGGTAGCCAGCAACCCAGTCGAGCGCCCAAACCCTTCTCGAATATGGAGTTTAGTATCCGAAAAATATCTATCTGGCACCCCCAGAGGCGTCCAGCTCCACTGGGACCCTTGGGATGCCATTCAGGACCCCAATAGTCTATGGGCCCACTTCGATGGGATATGCTCTGGCTCCATCAGCCCCATTTTTTAGGTACTGAGTAGCATCCACCAAGTACAGTACCGCTCCCGGCGGTGCCCAACTGCCTCAAGCCGGAGCATCTAAGGCAAGCATAAACCCTTCCCGGGGAAAGAGATCGGGCAAGAGTCAGAACCGATCCGAGCCATCAAAGAAGGGAAAAAGGGGGTACGAGCCCCAATACACGGAGTATACCAACTCGGTGGACACCCGGGAAAATATCTATCTGGCAATGGGCAACATAGTCTGTTACCAGAAGCTAGCCACCATGTTTAAAGGGGGGAAGAATTCGAGAGACACCAGCAAAGGGTGCGCTTATCACAAGGACGTAGGTCACATGACCGAAGAGTGTTGTTAGCTGAAAGATGAGATCGAGAACCTGATCAAACTGGGGCATCTCCATCAATGGGTCAGGATGCCAACAGGAGTTCCGGGATTGCCAGCAGCTCCTGGACAACCTATGACCTCAGGTGCACCCGGATCGTATCAACCTCCTTAGGGAGGGTACACTCCAGGTTTGGGAGCACAGGCCCCTAGGGGGGCCCAATAGTGCAAGCACCAAGGCCCGGAATGTCATATCCTCCCGGAACCGCGCCTCCACGAGTAGATGGCCATGTGGCCACCATATCAGGAGGCCCACATTTGGGAGGACCATATCGGAATAATTAGAAAATATACCTCAGTGAGCTCGATCACAACCATGAGGTATGTGCCTTGGTCCAAACTCCATCCTAGTGCCCGAAGATGATGAACCTGTCCATCATGTTCACGGAAGAGGATGCCTGAAACGTTCATTTCCCGCATCATGATCCCTTGGTCATTGATGCCAAATCACCAACAAAACAGTATCCCGAGTGTTGGTGGATGACGAGAGCTCCGTCAATGTACTGTTCAAGCCGGCCTTCACAGCAATTGGCATGACTGAGGCAGATCTGGCTTCCTGCCCGACACAAATCTACGAATTCAATGGGGATTCATTGCTCACGATGGGTAAGATTCAACTACCCGTGACGTTGGGGAACAAGGTTCAGGGCTCGTTCAAATATTGCACTTTCGTAGTGGTGGACTGCCCCACTGCATACAACGTAATTTTTGGTTGTCTCGCTTTAATCGACTTTGGCACCATCACCTCCATCAGCCACCTTTGCATGAAGTTCCCATGCGAAAATGGAGGAGTGGGAACTATATGGGGAGATCAAAAGAGCACCTGAAAGTACTATCACGTCTCCGCCTGACCAATATTCATGGTCCATGAAGAGCTTCTTGAAGAGTAAACGCTGATCCAATCCCAACACCATAGTCAGCACGAAGGGTGATCTGCGAGGAGGATGAATTGGATCTGCAAATAGAAGCGGATAGGACATTAGAACCCATGAAGGAGGTGGAAAAGGTATGCATTGATGACACCGACCCAACAAAAGTAATCTGAGTCAGGAGAAACCTGAACTCGGAGGTCAGAGCTACCATAATCGCCCGGGTGAAAGAGAACCAGGATATCCTAGCCTAGTCTCATTCCGATATGACCAGGATCGACCGCAATGTCATATGTCACACCCTGAACATTGACAAAAATACAACTCCTGTCCGGCAAAAGCGGAGGCCCCTAAGGGCGGAGAGGGCAGAGGCCCTAAAGAAGTCAAGAAGTTGTCCTCGATCAACTTTATCCGGGAATCCCTATATTCCATTTGGCTGGCAAATCCGGTGTTGGTACCAAAGCCGAATGGGACATGGCGGACTTGCATCGACTTCACTGATCTTAATAAGGCTTATCTAAAAGATTGCTTTTTTCTGCCCCGAATAGACCAGATGGTGGATGCTACGTTAGGGTATGAGTTGCTGAGCTTCATGGATGCCTACTCCGGCTACAACCAGTTCTCAATGCATGTAGCAAACCAGGAACACACCAGCTTCTAAACTGACAAGGGTGTATACTGCTACATTGTCATGCCCTTCGGGCTAAAGAATGCTAGGGCCACCTATCAGAGGCTGGTCAACAGGATGTTTTGAAACCAACTAGGAAAGAACATGGAGGTCTATATAGACGACATGTTGGTCAAGTCCAAGACCTCGGCCCAACACACGGATGACCTGGAAGAAGCATTTGCCATTATCCGAAAGTATGGGATGAAGCTGAACCCAAAAAAGTTCACTTTTAGCGTGGCATCCGGGAAGTTTCTAGGCTTCATAATAAGCTCAGAGGAATAGAAGTCGAGCCGGACAAGATCAGAGCGTTGATCGAGATGTCATCGCCCCGAAAGCACAAAGATGTTAAAAGCTTGACGAGAAGAATAGCAACTTTGAGTCGCTTCGTCTTGAAGTCCACGGACAAGTGCATCCCATTCTTCAATGTACTTTGCGAAAACCAAAGGTTTGAATGGACGACCGAGTGTGAAGAAGCCTTCCAAAAAATAAAGGAACATCTGGCCCAAGCACCAATCTTGTCAAAACTAGTTGATGGGGAGCCATTGTACCTGTATTTGGCAGTGTCAGAACACACCATCAGCGCCGCTTTAGTGCGAGAAGAGGGAAAGGTTTAGCTCCCAGTCTATTACGTAAGAAAAATTTTGTTGGGCGCAGAGTACAGATACCCTATAATCGAGAAGCTAACATTTTGCTTATTGACCGCCTCCAGGAAGCTAAGACCTTACTTTTAGGCCCACGCCATTAAGGTACTGATGAACCATCCCCTACGACAAGTACTACAGAAACCCGAATCATCGGGGAGACTTTTGAAGTTGGCCATTGAGCTTAGCCAGTTTGACTTTGCATATGTCCCCAGGATTTCTATCAAGGGACAAGCCCTGGCTGACTTCATCTTAGAATGCACCAGGGTAACCGAAGATGAAGAACCCGTTGACCCCATAATGCCTTTGTGGAAAATCTTCATAGATGGAGCCTCAAATGAAAATGGGGTCGGGGCTAGGATCATCTTGATATCCCCTCAAGGTCACCAGTTCAAAGTGCCCTATGCTTCCAGTTTGAAGCATCAAACAATGAGGCTGAGCACGAGGCCATGCTGGCTAGATTACGCTTGGCCCGGGAGGTAGGAGCAACAAATATAGAAGTCCACATCAACTCCCATCTGGTGGTCAGGCAGATTTCGAGGGAATACCAAATGAAGGGGGAGAAGATAGCCGCCTACATGACACGAACCCGGGAGTTACTCCAATCTTTCAAGAGATACTTCATCCGCCAAATCCCTAGGGAGCATAATGTGTTTGCAGACACATTGGCAAAATTGTCCACGGATGTTGAAGCGAAACTCTCCGAAGTAGTCCCAAACGACCATCTACCCGCGCCCAGTATTGAAGCACCTACAATCATTATCTTCGTTGATTACTCTACATCCTGGATGGGTCCTCTCATCCAGCACCTAACCACTGGGCAATTTCCCTTGGATAGGGCTGCTGCCAGGAAACTTCAGTACCAAGCTCCCAGATACGTCATGATGGATGGAAAACTCTATCACAAGGGATTGTCCATGGCCTATCTTCGATGTGTATCCAAGACAAAAATGAGTGCAATCATACACGAAGTGAACGAAGGGTTTTGCGGAGAACACCTAGCAGGACTCATCTTTTCCAACAAAATCCTAAGGCAAGGATATTTCTGGCCAACGATGAAGAAGGATTGTGTTGATTATGTCTGCAAATGTGAACAGTGCCAAAGGTATGCGGAGATCCCACGATCCCCTCCAACGGAAATAACCTTGATGACCAGTCCCTGGCCTTTTGTAGTTTGGGGAATCGATTTAGTAGAATCCCTCCCGACTGGGAAGGGTGGAGTAAAATACGCCATTGTAGTCGTCGACTATTACACCAAGTGGGTCGAAGCAGAACCAATGAGCACCATCACCTACAAAAAGGCCCTGGACTTCGTTATCAACAAAATTGTGTGTCGATACGACCTCCATCAAAAAATTGTGTCCGACAACGGTAAGCAATTTGTTGCATCCACTTCACCGACTTCTGTGAAAGACATGGCATTATCAAAAGTTTCTCCACAGTCGCAAGGCCTCAAGAAAATAGGCAAACCGAGGTCATGGACAAGATTTTGAAGGGAACATTAAAGAAAAAGCTACAAGCCTGCAAGAGCAAGTATCCGGAAGAGTTACCCCGCATCCTATAGGCCTACCGGACCACAGAAAGAATGCCAACTAGACATACTCCCTATTCAATGGTGTACGGATGTGAAGCAACCATCCCAGTGGAAACGGTGGTCCCGTCTCATAGATGGGACACATACGATCCCATCTAGAACAACGCCTTACTCCAAGAATCCCTAGATTGTCGGAGGTTCGAAACCGACAATCTAGTCCTTAGAAAAGTCTTCCCTGCATCTCAAGATCCAAGAATGGGGGTTATGGGACCAAACTGGGAAGGACCCTATGAAATCCAAAACGAAATATGTCCAGGAACATATCGCTTAAGGTGACTAGATGGAACGGAGATCCCAAGGGCTTGGAATGTAGAACACCTCTACCGGTACTATCAGTAGTCGGGAGGATCTAACTATGTTTCTTTCTAATATTTTCTATTTCTAGCAATGTACGCCCCAGTGCGATTTCTTTTTTAATGGAAATGGTGTATACAAAACACCATAAGAAATGTTGTAAGGAAAGAAAAAGTCCGCGTCCATCTTCAATTTGCACAAACAGGTGACCTAAGACTACACTATTTGGTCACTTCAGTAGTGGTATTGAGCACTGGTAGTATGGTATTGGCTTATGAATCAAGATCGGTATTAGCGTGTCTAATGCAAGCTGAAAAGATTATATCTAATCGACATAAGCATTATTAACATAAGTATGAAATGCTTGACCGGCCCTAAGTTCGATGAAAACAAAAATGCTTGTGTAGTCTAAAGGCTAGTTACATAGAGCCAGGGCTATAAGCTCAGATGACTGATACGTCACATGGCTAGGAGGGTGTGGGACCTTACAGATAGACTTATCAGTCATCTATACAAAGATAAACTTATCAGTCATTGTTTACCCAAAAAACGGATCCTGATGACGTGGCATGATTGACTTACACGTGGTGGTTTCCAGTGAATGAATCCTGTTCGACCATCGACCAGAGAGTTATTGATTTATCAAGCCTCATGCTTAGGTGCGATCAGTCTGGTCGCATACTTTCATTTACTTTCTTTTGGATACGCAATCTTGTAATATTTGCATTAATTGTATTTTCCTTTATTACCTTGATACGCAAGTATTAATTCTAATTAAGGCCCATGAGCCCATGTAACCTTCTTGAGCCTATAAATAAGAATGAAAGGGCCCAAGGAAAAGACTTTTGGATTTTGGAACTTTGTTCTTTGTACTCAGAGAGAAGAATATAGTGTGATTATTCGCCGAAGTTGTAATCTTCCCAAGACTTGTGAAACTCGTGAACCCTAGTTCATTGATCATAGTGTTGGGATTCAATATCAATAAGAACACTAAGTGGGTGTAGGTCATTACCATCCAATTGGGGCCGAACCACTATAAATCGTTTGTGTCGTTTGCTTTCCATTTGATTTTTCTTCTTGTTTTCATCTCATTTTCTATTGTTTATCTGACTCTGTGTCGTTGACCAACTTAAGGGTCAACATTTTGGTGCTTTCATTGAGAGATTAATTCTAGACTTCAAGAAGATCAAATGGCTAAGACATCCAAGAAGACGGGGCAGACTTATGGCGCTGCATCCACCTAGCCTCCTCCATCAAATGTGGCTGAAGATGGGCCACAATTGGACTTTGAAGAGGAAGAAATGGATTCTGAAACCCTGAGGACAACACTAAGTGTGTTGCAAGAGGATTTGGCCAATCTGAAGGCCAATCAAGAGAATGTGGATGAGACGTTGGCATTGCAACAGAGGGAAATTTAGTGCCAATGCCAAGACCTGAATGAGTGGCAGGCAGACATGGACCGCCGGCAGAGAGATGCCACTGCCGCCCTAGAAGCAGCCATTCAGTTGGCCTGGGGGCAAGCTGCACCGGCTTCTCAATCGAATCAGCCACCAAACGCACCACCACAATGGGCCCCAAACCCGAGTCCTCCGCTTCAGCCGGTGAGTCCTCAAAGGCCGGAGCAACCACCTGCTGTTCAACAGGATATGCCAATTCAGGATCCTGAGCAGCAGCCACCTTCTTGCGCTGGTCGAGATAATCCCCAGCGTCAAAGGCAGAATAGGGTTGGCAGCCTCCCTGAAGCCCTAGACGCCTGATGGTTGATGAGCAAAATCCACCGAGCAGGGGACAACATCCTTCTGCCAACAAAAGGTACACCGAGTCAGGCTCTGCGGTCAGGGGACCCCCACCATGATAATTCCTGGGGACCTATCGACCAATGCAGGCCTCCCCCTAACGCTCGGGAAGTGCCAACTCGAGGGGGGAACAGCATGACCAACTGGCGCACCATAGTCGGTCGCAGTTCAGGGACGGCCATGACTATAATGAAGTTGACTCCAGCAGAAGGAACAATGGTCGAGGTCAAGAAGAAAGAGGTGGAGAAAGGAATCCCCCACCAAGAGAAAATAGGCCTGCGATCCAGAACACTGGGGGCAGCCTCGGTAGCCTAACGTCTTTGATCGTTTTGGCGCCAGCGAGCAAAGGCGCAAAGATGATGACTTAAGGGATGTGCTTAACGATAGGCGCAAAAGGCACGATGAGTATGCCCCTCCAGCACCAGTCGCCCCAGTGATCCTAGATTTCGTATAGGCCCAGATCGATGCATTAAACCAAGTTGTCCAGCAGCTGGTAGGGAGCCGGACATCCCACATCGAGTATGATCGGAGAAGAGGCACTCCGTTGATACAAAGAATAGTCGTGGTAGAAACCCCCAGCAAATTCAAGATGCCAGTATTACCAAACTTTGATGGGTACGGGGACCCAGTATCTCACGTGAATAAGTTCGAGACACAAATGGACATCCAGAAGGTGTCGAATGATGCCCGCTATAGGATCTTTCCGGCCACCCTATCGGACACTGCTCAGAAGTGGTTTTTTAAATTCCCTCCTGCTATAGCATAGTATCATGGGAAATGTTCATGAGGGAATTGTACGAACAATTCTACGCTGGTCGTGTGCACCCAACTGAGGCCAATCAGCTGGTCGAGATACGCCAGAAGGAGGGAGAATCCTTAAAAGAGTACGTCCAACATTTTATGTGAGCAGCAGCGGGGGCTAAAACAGTGGGCGACAAAAGGAAAATGATGGCCCTTACTACTGGAGTAAGGTGATGCACCCAAAATGGGTATGTTTTAAATATTTATAAATCGCAAGCGCACGAATCGTTCATGTAGAATAGTGATCGTGTAAGCAAGGATGTCGAACGCAAAGGAGTTGTGTAAAATCAAAAAGAAAACTATTTTAAACCAAAATTAACAAATTCTAACCTAGCTCCAAAGATTGAAGAGATTTTTTAATGATGAAAATAAAATAAAAGGCAACAATAAAGATATTAAAGACAATATATATAACATAAATTAATAATTGTAAACAAGATGGTAAAATAAGATTATTAAGGATTAGAATCCCAAAATATAAGTTCAATAATATTTATAAGTACATTGATTCCCAAGTTTTAGTGATAGTTAAAATAAATCAAACTATCATTTTCCAAATAGATTTATAATTTTAAGCACAAATTACTTTTAAAAGGATAAGATTTTTCTTCACTTTTCAAAATTATAATTTCAAAGCATTTAGTGTAAATCAATCTAATGAAATAACAAATAAATCAATGAACATTATTTATAAGGCAAAACATAATATTTTTGTTCTAAGCATGGATGTGTACAATTTAATGACACATCTTACACAAATAATATTATGTTTTTGCACTAATGAATAACAAAGTGTAAATATGTGCTAACAATCCAAAATACATGATATTTAAGATGAAAGAAGATATTTAAAGAAGAAAATTCAATAAACTTTGTTGCACTACAAGGGAAATCAACATACAACATAAATATTACCTAGTTACAAGTTGCTTCATCATGATCTTAGTAATCGTATGAAAAAGATTAGAAGCACATAACTAGAGTAGAAATACAAACTAAAAATTACAAACATAAATAGGAAAATTTGGAGGATGAACCCCCAAATTTTTCCTCTAAAAATACATAGAAAATAACCAAAAAGAAGAAAAAGATGAAGAGAATTGAGAGGTTTTTGAAAGTGTAGAAACTTTGTGTAGTGTAACCTCCTCAAAAAATGCACTAAACTCCCTTATTTATAGCCAAAAAATGGGCATTAAAATAATCAATTTATATTAATTAAATTGATTAAATTAATTTAATTAATTATAATATAGAAAATAGGGGTAAATTATAGGGTGTAATAATGATGTTTTGGGGTCAAATGTGTAGAAAGTGGGTTAAAAAGTAGCATTTTTGAACATAGGGGATAAGAGTACAGTTTGATTTGTTGGGCTCAAAAAATGGGAAAAGGAGGCTGCTTTGTGGCAGGGAAGCAGGCATGTGGAATCTTGGGCGAATTGGGCCAGGCAGATTGGCAGCTGGAGGCTTGCTGCTGGGCCGAAGGCTTGGGCAATAAGAGGTAGCTGAAGGGAGCTTCGGTGCTTCAGGCGATGCTGAAGGAGGCAGGGAGCTGGGAAATGGCGGACGCGTGGCGCGAAGACATGCCGCCACCTGGCGCGCTGGTGAGAAGAGAGGCATGGGGCACGGCTGGGCCATGCGTGTGGGCTTTGGCTGGAAGGCTTGGGCCATGGAGAAAAATGCCAACTTTCCTTGCTTTTCCTTAAAATGCCACACTTTTTCTTCATTTTTCTTGGTTTTTCAAACACCAATAATACAACAAACTCCTTACAAAATAAACATAAATTAAATCATAATCAAATATTTTCAATTATAAACTAAATCATATTAATTCATAAAAAAAATACTAATTAAAACTTAATTTAATTTAACATTTAGTTTCAATAAAACAACATTTTTTTACTCCAAACTAAACAACAATAATTTAAATAATTAGCTACAATATTTTACAACAAAATAACTATAAAAACACACAAAAATCTATAAAATTAAAATAAACCTAATAAATTCAAAATTACTTAAAAACTTAATAAATCAATTAAAAACTCAAGAATTAAGCAACACTTAGCACATAAAAAGTGGTAAAATAACTCTATTTTGTAGAGTTATCATAAGGCGCCATTCTCCCCTCTGGAACAGCTTAAGAAAGAATGGGGTGAAGAGTACCTAGGAGTTTCTTGATTGAGCAGATCGATACATTAAGCCCGAGGACGCGATTGCCAACGAGGAGAAATCGTCTGCGAAAGACAAGGGACCAAAAGAAGATCCCGCTAAAGCCGACAATGGGTCAGATAAACCCAATGGCAACGACAAAGGCAACAGGAACAGTAAGAACGGTGGAAAAAGGGCAAACGTTGAACCATCAACGTCCGATAATAAGCGCCCTAAAGGCAACAGATACGAGCCAAGGTTCACCAACTACACGGCCCTTGTCGAAAGCAGAGCAGAGGTTTACCAGGTGACCAGCACCAATATCCCTTACAAACGACCAGCACCTATAAGTAAGGATATCTCCAAGAGAGATACAACAAAGTTTTGTCATTTCCACAACGACTATGGCCATGACACTAATGAGTGTAACCAGATGAAAGACGAGATTGAGTTCCTTATCAGATAGGGACACCTGAGGAGATACGTATGAGTCACTGAGGTTCTCAGCGAGAGGCTCAAGGAGGCAATGAGCAGGCGCCTGTACGCCAACGCTCGCCACCTTTACAGCCAGCTCCTATGGCAAGTACGTTGCTGACCATTTGTGGCGGCCCACACCTTGCAGGAGATAGTGGGAAGGCGAGAGAACGATACGCTCGGACTTTACGCCACGACTAGGACATCGATAAGCTTAATGTGGAGGAACGAACGCCCAAGAAGGCTCGAACAGAGGAAGAACTGATAACTTTCTCTAAATTTGACGCTCAGTATGTCCGATTTCCTCACTCGGACCCCCTAGTCATCAACGTCCAGATAGCCAACATGATGGTCAAAAGAGTGTTGGTCGACACAAGGAGCTCAGTCAACATCTTGTACAAATCTTCACTGGAGAGGATGAAGTTGTCCGTGAAAGACCTGGAGTCGTGCAACCAAACCATTTATGGTTTTTCTTACGAAGGGCTCACGCCAACAGGATCGATTAGGCTTCCGGTTACAGCAGGAACTGCGCCCGCAAACAGGACATTACTCACTACTTTTATAGTAGTTGATTGTCCTTCAGCATAGAATGCTGTAATTTGAAAGCCTATTCTAGTCAACCTACGAGCCGTAACCTCGGTTTGGCACCTTGCCATGAAATTCCCAACTGACGCAGGGGTAGGATGCGTGTTGGGAAACCAGCGAGAAGCGAGGGAATGTTATAATTCCTTGGTATTTAAGGCAAAGAGAGGTAGATCGAGGGAAGATGCCAAGAAAGAGTTGCACTTGGCCAATGAAACACAAGCCCAATCAAGTGAGCACGTCACCAAATAAGGTGTTGCCCAAAGGAGGATAGGGATTTGGATCCTCGCTTTGGGAATTTTGAGGAAGAAGTAGGACTGATCGAGGACCTCGAAGAGGTCCAACTCGATGAAGCAGATCCGACCAGGGTTGTGAAAGTCGGTAAAAACTTAGAATAAAGCAAAAGTTGGTGGAATTTTTGAAGAAAAACTAGGAAGTCTTTGCCTGGTCGCATAAAGACATGGTTAGGATTGACCCAGGAGTTATCAGCTATGTCCTGAATATAGATAAAAGCTTTCCACCGGTGGAACAAAAAAGAAGGCTGCTCGACAATGACAGATCGAAGGCAGTGAAGGAAGAAGTCGAGAAGCTAAAGGAGAAAGGATTCATCAGGATATCATTTTATCCATCGTGTGTCTCTAATCCCGTACTAGTACCCAAGCCGAATGGCAAGTGGAGAACATGCGTGGATTTCACAGATCTTAATAAATCCTGTCCGAAAGATTGTTTCCCTCTCCCAAGGATCGACCAACTGGTCGATGCCACTTCGGGGCACGAGATCCTATCATTTATGGATGCATACTCTGGGTACAATCATATCAGTATGCACCCACCTGACGAGGATCACACTAGCTTTCGGACCGATACAGGACTTTACTGTTACAAAGTAACGCCCTTCGGTCTGAAAAACGCTGGTGCGACTTACTAATGACTAGTCAATCACATGTTTAAAGAGCTGATCAGTACAAACATGGAAGTATATGTGGATGACATGTTGGTTAATTCAAAAAAGGCACAAGAACACATAGTGGACTTGCAAGAGTGCTTCAACGTCTTGAATAAGTATCAGATGAAGTTGAATCCCCTCAAGTGTTCCTTCGAAGTTGGATCAGGGAAATTTTTGGGATTTATAGTGAACTCACGAGGTATTGAAGCTAATCCCGAAAAGATAAATGCCCTGGTCGATATGAAATCGCCAACAAAGATAAAAGATGTTCAAAGTTTAACAGGGAGAATCGCTGCTCTAAGTAGATTTATCTCCAAATCGACGGACAAATGCGTCCCATTTTTCAATTTACTTAGAGGCAATAAGAAATTTGAGTGGACGGAGGAGTGCGAACAGGCTTTCCAGGCTTTAAAGTCCCATATGTCGCAGCCACCGATTCTATCTAAGTCAGTTGAAAAGGAAACTTTGTTCATCTATTTGGCGGTCACAGAATATGCTGCTAGTGCTGTCTTGGTAAGAGAGGAGGAAAATTTGCAAAAAGTCGTATATTATGTAAGCAAAAGGCTAATAGGAGCAGAGCTATGGTATCTGCCCATCGAAAAATTAGCTTACTGCTTGATCTTAGCCTCCAGAAAGTTGCGGCCATACTTTCAAGCTCACCCCATCATAGTATTAACCGACCAACCCCTACGGCAAGTTCTGCAGAAGCCAGAGGCCGCTGGTCGATTATTGAAATGGGCAGTCAAACTTGGGTAGTTTGAAATTTCGTACTTACCACGAGCAGCAATCAAAGGGCAAGCTCTAACCAACTTCGTCACAGAACTCACTGGGCTTCCAGACAATGAACAGACAGAAGAGCCTGAGCCTCAAAGCCAAGCCTCCTCTTGGAAGTTGTTTACAGATGGTTATTCTAATGAACATCACGCTGGAGCCGGAGTGATTTCGGTAACGCCTAAAGGACATCGATTCAACTGCGCAATTAGATTCGACTTCATAGCTTCCAACAACGAAGCCGAGTATGAAGCCCTGCTCGCAGGTTTACGATTAGCCAGGGACATGAATATAAGGTCACTTGAAATCTATAGTGACTTCTGATTGGTGGTTAATCAAACTACTGGAGAGTATCAAGCTCAAGGTCTGAAGATGGTTGCGTACTTGAACAAAGCAAAGGATTTGTTGGCACAGTTTGAAAGATAGACTCTCCAACAAGTACCTCGCGACTAGAACTCAAACGCTGATGCCTTGGCCAAATCACCGAGTGCAAAGGATGCCAACACGCTGAATATAGTGCATGTTGAATGGCTGTCCGCACCAAGCATTAGAACAAAAGAAACCTCTCTAGTAATTCAGGCAGAAGATACGTGGATGGCACATTTCATTGAGTACTTGACACATGGAGTGTTGCCGATGGGTAGAAACAAAGCTAGGACCCTTCAAAGGCAGGCTGCTCGGTTTATCCTGGTCGACGGAATTCTATACCGAATGGGGTACTCAATGCCACTCCTAAGATGCATCTCAAAAGAAAAGGCCAAAGAATTAATGCGAGAGGTCCATGAAGGTTTCTGTGGGGATCACGCTGGGGAGCATAGTTTATCAAAAAAGATCCTAAGGCAAGGATACTTCTGGCCAACAATGAATGAAGACTCAATGGAATTTGTTCGAAAATGTGACAAGTGTCAGAGATTCTCCAAGATTCTGTGAGCAGCCCCTAATGAGCTAAAGCAGATGCAAAGTCCGTGGCCATTCGCAGTATGGGGAATAGACCTAATCGGGTCTCTGCCCACAGGGAAAGGCAGCGTCAAATACGCCATGGTGGTTGTCAATTACTTCACGAAGTGGGCCGAAGCTAGCCACTTGCAACCATAACAACCAAAAAAGTGCTGGATTTTGTAGTCAAGAACATAGTATGTCGCTATGGATTGCCAAGAAAAATTGTCTCAGACAACGGCACTCAGTTTGATAGTGATCTGTTCACAGATTTTTGCGAACGACATGGAATTATCAAAAGCTTTTCTTCAGTAGCTCATCCGCAGGAAAACGGACAAGTCGAGGCTGTCAATAAAACACTAAAAGATACTCTGAAGAAAATGCTTGAAGAAGCAAAAGGGGCATGGCTAGAACTGTTGCCTGAAGTCCTCTAATCGTATAGAACGTAGCATCGAACAGCAACAGGTCATGCTCCATTTTCCTTGGCTTATAGATATGTGGCTATGTTGCCTGTTGACTTAGATCCGCCATCACATCGACGGATGGCATACGATCAAGACACTAATAACCAATTATTGATGGAATCTTTGGATTTGGTCGATGAAAGGCGCGAGCGAGCCCAACTCCAAGTAGCAGCTTACCAGCAAAAGGTCGCCCGGTATTTCAACTCTAAAGTACATGAAAGGAAATTTAATGTGGGAGATCTGATGCTTAGAAGAGTTTTCCTCAACACCCGCGATCAAGCTGCTGGAGTACTCGGACCTAACTAGGAAGGACCATACCAAATTGAAGAAGTCCTCCACCTAGGCACTTATAAACTTTCTCGCGTAAATGAAGATCTCATTCCTCGTTATTGGAATGGAGAACACCTGCGCAAGTATTATCAATAAACAATTCTTCTTAAACAACTGGCTTGTATTAATTTTACTTTTTACAAGTTTATGAACAAGGGTTAGTCAATCTTGTGACTGATCGCTTATAAGTGTAAGATCATATTCTTGATCACTCGTACAGACACGATTGTCCATTTATTACGAGAAATAAAAGGGACTATGCGCAGCCAGTCAATCTTGCCAACTATTGTATTTATTACAAGTATTTGCTCATTACGTGTGTTGTTTTGCTATATTATTATGCTAAAATCTATATTACGAGCAGTGATGTTCAAACAGGTCTTGGTCAAGGCAAGTGACCGAGGACCTAAAGCTCCCCGATCACTTGGGGGGCATATAATGTATCTAGGAAGCAAAGCATATCAACAGGTATGTAAACACACGAGCAAAATAAGTGAAAGCATGTTACAGTACTTAGAGTATTTTTCAAAATTTTGTTTAACTTTTGTTAAATCAAACCAAAGTGCTATGCTAAGTTCGGTCATGCGAATAGATGTTATAATAATATGAAAATATTATAATGTCAAAAGAGAAAATCTTTTACACCGCGAGCAGTTACTGCTCGGATGTAATTGTCTGTTAAAAGTAAAAGCTGCCCGTGCAGCAATAAAAATATAAATTCTATTGACATCACAAACCGTAGTTCGTGTGTCTTAAATTACAAGTTAAAAATAAAAGAAAAGCAGTTAAAATTATGAAGCAGTCGAAGGATTCTGCTGACACTCTTGAGGTTGCTGGTTGACTGTGGCCTCAACATCTTCGTTGGCACCCTCAATACCTGTTGCCAGGGATATCTCGAGGGATCCTTGAGCCTTCTCTTCCTCGTCCAAGCGGGCAGCACACCTCGCCAACTCTGCCTCCCTTATTGAGTCGGGTAGACAAGTAAAGTCAGCCTTGGGATTGCTTTTCCAGAACATGTAGAAGCACTGGAACGCTCTTCCTTCGTACTTCTCTAGGTTACGCGCGTTGGCCTCCTAAAGGTTTGCGACCTCCTTGCAGCTGATCTCCAACTCCGATTGAAGTTTGTGGGCTTCTCGGTAGTTTATCAGTGAGGCTTCCTTGTACTTATCTTTGGAGGTAGTAATTTTGGCAATGGATTCCTCCTTCTTCTTCAATTCCTCCTCAAGCTTGGCGATCTTAGCCTCAGCTGCTCGCAACTCTTCAGCATGCTTGGCCTCAGCCACCTTGTGCTACTCAACCAGCCTCTCCTCAGCTGCCTTGATCTCTTCAACCTGCTTGGCGACCACCTCCTTTGAGCGGCGCCAACTGGTACTCCCTGCGATCAGAAAACAAAAGTAAAAAGGCTATTTGTATCTATTAGAAAGATGAACAATAAAACCATAATGAAAGCAGCAGCTTACAGTGAGTAGTTCTTTCAGCCCGTGGCTAAGGAGCTGGTCGACCGACATGGTAGGAGCATTGCTGAAGGATTCCAAACTATGCCGGTGTCTGGACAGTTTCTTCAGCCTGTCACTGGCCGAAGTGCAAGCGGAGTTCAGGATAGCTTCGACCAGAGTTTTATTTGGTTGGGCAGTAGGATTTGTGTTGGCGACAGCTGAAGGATTCTGGTCGGTGGTTACAGGAGGAGTCTGGTCGGTAGGCCCTGGAGGGGGAGTTGTCTCTTTTGTAGGAGTTGGTGCAGGAGGGTCTTCCGTTCGAGCCCTCTTTACAGATGGGTTGCTGCAACCTTCTCCAGCCTAGCGCCTGTTCGATTTTTTCCTGCTCGCAGGAGTGGCGATGGTAGGATTGGTGTACAGGTCGAAAGCTCTCTCAACAGGCATATCTGCAAGGAAGGAAACATACGAGCAATCAGGCAATATAATTATAAATGTTGTCTAAATCAAGGAAATAAGAGCAACGAAATTATAAGTAAAATACCTGAGCTACACCTACTGGTCACTACAATATTTATTGTACTACAGCTACACTCACTCTCTGGCTTGAAGAAGTCTGAATTTAAACAAGGCGTGTATTTAAAGTTGTCGTCCCCGTCAAATAAATGACAGGGAATGGGCAAGTTGTCTAAAAGTGAGAAGTCAGTACTGTTCTCATCTGAAGACTCAAGAATAGGCTTGGGGTGTTCAGAAACCTTCTTCTTGCCCTTCCCTAAAGGGACCAGAGCAGCGGCAATTCGAGGGGCACTGGAAGGTTCATTGATGGCCACTCCCGTTGCCCTCCTCCCCGGGGGTTGTGACACATCTTGGTGTTGATCATGGACTTCTCCACTAGTGGCACTCCCTGTTGTTGATTCCTTCACATCCTGGTAAGGTACTAGAAGGCCGACCAGCCTTAGATTGGTCTCTATGACCAGCTTTTTGACGCTTTTTTCTATCTCAGTCATGCTGGCCAGGGATGCTGCTCGAATCTCCATCTCTAGAGTAGGAGTTGGTCGTTGCCATGGACCTGAAGAATACTAATTTTCTAAGGAATGTGCAGAAAAGCTAAAGGGAATTAAACGACCAGAGAATAAAGAAATTACCTCCTTGAGTGAAGGCCAGATTGTTGGCAACCAAGTTTGTTGTTAAAAAGTACTCCTGTAAGTACTTTCCTACGTTGGACTTGTAGGTGATCTCACTCAGGAAGGTGCAAGCATATTCCTGGTGGTAAAAATGGAAGAACCCCGTGTTGTTGTGATTGAGGTTGGACTTGAGATCAAATAAGTAATTGATCTCATGCAGCGTAGGCACGGGCCACTTCTTATGGATGTACAAGATATAGAGAGAAGAAAGTACTCTATATCCATTTGGGGTGATTTGGAAGGGGGCGACCTCAAAATAGTTGGCCACCCCCTGGAAGAATGGATGAAGAGGCAAGGTTGACCTTGCCTCAATGTGGTATCTCGACCAGGCGCTGTAGGCGCACCCAAGCAAGTTTTCCCTCTGGTCGATGGAAGGTTTGTTTAGGGTAATCCCAAAAAGTCCATACTTTTTTAGATAATTCCCTATCATCCTAGCTGTAATGTTGCTAGGAGGAGCAACGTACCATTCGACGTCTGGTCGAAGGACGTCCCGGGGTTGGGCCTTTGTTTGGATTTCTGGTTAAAGAGTGTTTTCAGCTCGTCTGCTGGTCGAAGGAATTTCAGTCCAAGGAGCAGGCTGATTTGCAGGTGAGTTGGTTGGTTTCTTTTTCTGGGCGGTTGATTTTACTCGACCCATGTTTGGTGGACTTTTTGAAGGTCTATTAGAAGGGTTATGGGAAAAAGTAATTTTTAGAATTAGTAACGACGTCTGTTCCTGATCTTCGAGCAACTGGGCGAGCAAATCGTCGTCGATTGGCCTCTCACCTCCCCATGGGTCGTGCATGAAAATCTGCGAACAGAGAAGGGGAGATGAGATTCTGCGAACCAATAAAGTGTAAAGAGTTGGAATAATGTTCCTCGTGTATAAAAGTTAACCTTTTATACGAGCAGCAGCATTCTAACAAAACACTAAATTCTATGCGAACAGTTTGGAAAATGGATTAAAAAGCAGAAGTGAAAAAACTTTTCAACTCTGAAAGGGCGGGAAAAACCCAGTTTTTTCTACAAGCTTAAAAATCAAATTTTACTTCGATTTTACACCCTAAATTAAAAATCCTAACTACCAAATTGATTCTTAACCCCTGCAAAGTATTATTTTCCTATCATATTAAGCTCGGAACTACGTGCCCATTTAGCCCAAAACAATTTCTTCAAGAACATGCAAGAACTCAGAATATGTAACGGATATAAAACAGATATTGCATGGCATCTCAATGACTCAAAAGTTTGAGAAACTTACTTGGATGAAGGTTGGAGTAAATTTCTGAAATGCTAAGTCAGATGGCTGGACAGAAGCTCCGTGAATCGTCAAGACTTGTTCTTCAGTGTTCTTGGGGAGAGAGTAAAAAGTAAAAAGTAATTTTGAAGGGGTATTTATATTGGGCGAGGAGCAGTTACCTAGGTAATCATAAGGGGTAACTTTCCGAGGCATGGGTAAGTGTAATAGTCGTCAGACCACTTTTGGGAAACCACAAAGATATGATTGGTTGCCTTTTCCGAGAAGGCATGGGCGGCTTTGACAGATTTGATAAGGCATGCGAACGGACGATCGCCTAAGTTTACTTTATGCTAGTCGCAGTAAAATAAACTTGGGGGGCAAATGTTTACCCAAAAAACGGCTCCTGATGACGTGGCAGGATTGACTTACACGTGGCGGTTTCCAGTGAATGAATCCTGTTCGACCGTCGACCAGAGAGTTATTGGTTTATCAAGCCTCATGCTTAGGTGCGATCAGTCTGGTCGCATACTTTCATTTACTTTCTTTTGGATACAAAATCTTGTAATATTTGCATTAATTGTATTTTCCTTTATTACCTTGATACGCAAGTCTTAATTCTAATTAAGGCCCATTAGCCCATGTAACATTCTTGAGCCTATAAATAAGAATGAAAGGGCTCAAGGAAAGGACTTTTGGATTTTGGAACTTTGTTCTTTGTACTGAGAAAAGAATATAGTGTGATTATTCGCCGAAGTTGTAATCTTCCCAAGGCTTGTGAAACTCGTGAACCCTAGTTCATTGATCACAGTGTTGGGATTCAATATTAATAAGAACACTAAGTGAACGTAGGTCATTACCATCCAATTGGGGCCAAACCACTATAAATCGTTTGTGTCGTTTGTTTTCCATTTGATTTTTCTTCTTGTTTTCATCTAATTTTCTATCGTTTATTTGACTCCGTGTCGTTGACCAACTTGAGGGTCAACAGTCATCTACACAGAGATAGACTTATCAGTCATCTAAACAGAGATAGACTTATCAGTCATCTACACATAGATAGACTTATCAGTCATTTAAACAGAGATAGACTTATCAGTCATCTACAAAGAGATTGACTTATTAGTGTTCTACTTCAGACAGACTTACTAGTAATCTACCTCAAAGCGAGAGACTTATTAGTCATCTACTCATAGCGCAGGACTCCACAAACATTTATTTGTACCTGCTTGCATGCATGAGTAGGGTTATTACTGCTAGGCATGCCTATTGTGATTTGGTGACATGTTATTACTTGTTCATGAGCATAATGAGTTTTCTTGTTAAGCTTCGGCTCACGGGTGCTATGTGGTGCAGGTAAAGGGAAAAGAAAGTTGGACAATCCTTGAGTTGGAAAGCTTAGGTGACAATGTGTACATATGCGGCTGCTCTACCACCACGGCCAAGGGTTTAAAGATGAACTAGGGTTAAACTCTATTTTGCCGCTTAGGTCGGCTGGTTGTAAATATTTTATTGTAATTAACCTTTAAATTATATCTTTGGGATCCCAATGTATACAGTAAACGTTTTAGTGAAACGTTGTATCTTTGACCAAAAATTTTAACCCTCAACCGTTAATCATACTTAGTTACATGATTATGGACAAATTGCTCGGTTAGCGAGTTTATCACTGTTTAAAATCCACAACGTACCGGTCCCTGGGTTGTAGGGCATTACAAACTTGGTATCAGAGCAAGCCAAGGTTAAAGGTTCCTGTAGACAAGCTGGGCATGTACACTCGTCACTAAAGGCAAGCTTCACTCAGGGTATGGTAACTATTTATGTGGTTTTGTGCTTAACTGCTTAAATAAAATATAAATGCTTTACCTGCACATTGTATTAGGGAGCATGAGATTCTGTTAGGGCCAGTCTCTTTATTATTGATATGATTATATGATTACCTGCTCAGTGAATATATAAATGTGTTATTGGCATGTTGGAGTTGGAAGCATGGTATGTATATTGGAAGAGCAAGGGTTATGAATTAATGAACAAATGCTATGGGAATTTTTTTTTTATCACTGCATTGGTTGGTGAATGTAGTACGGTATGATTGTTCCCGTGGGAAAGGCTTTTGATATGCTCATCATGTTTAATGGGTCAAGTTATTGACTATAGATTCAATCAGCATGTATGTATCCAAGGCAGATAATGAGACCTGGTAGTGGTTATATAGAGGCTGGGAATTACAGCAAGGGTTTGAGTTCTTCACCTACCCCTCAGAATTTCCAGCAGGTGTTTGCAGATGTGCAATCAAGATTGTAGAGGCAGGAGGAAGAGATTAGGTGTTTGAAACAGCAGTAGAATCTATCAGGGAATACCTCTTCCTTTGCTATGCCAAGAGTAGCATCAGTATTGGCTCAACCCGGGGTTGAGAATAGATGGGAATTTCTCTGTGGAATATTCCAGGAATATTAGCCTCCAGTTTTTGAGGGAGGCCTAGATCCATTCAGAGCTGAGCAATGGATGGGCATGATCAGTTCAATTCTTGATAGTATAGGGGTGATAGGTCACAATAGGGTGATCTGTGCTACATTTGTATTGCGGGATGATGCCCGGACGTGGTGGGAAGTAGTATCCCAGACACAAGATACAGCTGTGATGGACTGGAAAGAATTTAGGGAGCTGTTTAATGAAAGATATTACTGTGATGCAGTCAAGACTGCTAAGATGAATGAGTTTCTGAATTTGGTTCAGGGAAATGATAGATTAGCCAAGTTTACTTTTGATATGGTACCCACAGATGTAGCTCAGAAGGAAAGGTTTATCCAGGGATTGAATTCCAGAATAGCTCAGGGCATTAGAGTTGCCCCAATGCATGAAATCTCTACCTACGCTCAGGTGGTAGGGAAGGCTCTTGTTGTTAAGAGCACAGGGAATCAAATTGAGAAGGAGGGTGTTGGAGAGTGTAGTGCTTAAGTACTGACACCTCCGTTTATTGGTTTGAGCAAGAATAAAAACTGGAGGACTTATCCAGATTGCGCTCGGTGTAAGAGACGTCATCTGGGAGAATTCCGAGAAAAGGCATGTTTCTTATGTGGAATGGTTGGGCACTTCATGAGGGATTGCCCAAGGCAAGGGACAGATGAGCAAAAGGGGGTGGACAGCTCGACTCCAGCTCGAGTGTTCTCTTTGATGCAGTCAGAGTCAGAGACTAAGACTAAGACTGAGGCTGGTTCCTCAGAGGTGGCAGGTCAGCTTTCTAGTTTTGATTTTTGTATTGTGCTAACTGGTTTTGGTGCCATGTTTTTCTTTGCTTGTTGCACCTAGAGAGGCATAGCCTTGTTATGCAGATTGCATGGTTATGTTGTGATGAGTTAGATTATGGTGGGAAGGAATCATCAGTTGTTTTGATAGAGTTGGTTATGACTGACTTCAGTATGATCCTGGATATAGATTGGTTAGCCAAGTATGGGGCAATGATAGATTGCACGGAAAGGATAGTAACTCTTGAGTTTGAGGATGGGAAACCCTTGTGGTAGTTGGCACTATGCTGATGACATCTGTACTTAGAGCTAGATATCTATTGCAGGAGGATGCATAGAACTCTTAGCTAGTGTGGTGGATACCACTTAGGTTGTGCCAGTGAGACCAAGACAGACTGAATAGTCTGTGAGTTCTAGATTTATCTCCAGGGGAATAGCCAGGGTTACCTTTACATAAAAAGATAAAATGGTGATTAGGTTTGTGCCAGGGACGAAATCAGGTCTAGGGTACTGTATTGTATTGAACAGCTTCAACAGAATTGTAAGAACTAAAGAACTCAGTTATTGAGTAAGATGGTAATCTCCAAGGTGGATCTTTGATCTGGTAATTACCAGCTAAAGATCAGGAAGAAGGATATGCAAAGGATTAGTTTATATCAAATATGGGCACTGGAAGTGCTAAGTTATGTTTTGAGGATTTGATTAATGCTGAGTTGTTTTGATGAATTAGATGAACAGAGTATTCAAGGATTATCTTAATTGGATTTGTGATCGTCTTGATCCACAGTGTTGTGGTTTGTTCTCTGCGGAGATTTTCCAAGGTCAAGGAACGCCTTAGGGGCAGGAGTTTCCTTGGACGAGTAGGATATTATATGTACTTTGGGAAAGATTTTTTAGTCTTCTTACAGATGAGAACCAGTTGTAGGTTGTTATGACACCTCAGTGATAGGAAAAAGTGATTACCTATGCATCATGATAGTTGAAGGATATGACCAGAACTAGAGTAGAGTTGCTGGTGGGTCAGGTGGCCAACATTATGTTTGATTTACTCTTTCAGAGAGGATCAAGGGAAAACAGTTAAGTGACCTATAAATGGAAAATTGAGGGGAATGTCTTAGCTGGATTAGCTAAGGATTATACAGTGTCGGGTATGGGTGTATTGTGGTATAAGGATCAAATTTGGAATCCGATGTACACTAGGATTAAACAGGAGACTCTGGATGAATCCTATACTACGTCTTATTCTCTTCATCCAGGCCTCATGGAAGATGTATCATGATCTAAAAGTTTTATATTGGTGGCCTGTGATGGAGAGGGATGTAACAAAATACGTGGCAAAGTTCCTAACCTGATAGCAGGTTCAGACAGAGTATTAGGAACTAGTAGGGCCATTACAGCCTTTGTGTATTCTTTAGTGGAAGGATATTGCGATGGGTTTTGTGGTGGGGCTGCCCAGGATAGTGGGCCAGCATGATTTGGATTGGGCCATTATGGACCAGCATTTAAGTCAGTTCACTTCTATCAGTAAGGATGAACAATACAGTTGATCAGTATACAGACCTCTATGTGAGAGAGGTAGTATGCCTTCATAGAATTCGACGTCTATCTTATTAGATAAGGACATTGTTCTTACTTCCAAGTCTTGGGGGAAGGTTGTTGAAGGCGATGGGTATACAGTTGGAGTTTAGTACAGTTCATTATCCTCAGACTGATGATAAATCAAAAAGAGAGTTATCCAGTTATTGGAGAGGCACATTATAAGATGTTGTATAGTAGGAAATGTTTATCACCCATTCATTGGAATGAGATGGGTGAGATGTTATATTTGGATCCTGAGGTAGTTCAAAGAACCATTGAGGTTATTGAAAGGGTTAGAGCTTGGATGCTTGCTTCTCAGAGTAAATGGGGAATTCATGATAATTTGAAATGCAGGAACATGGAGTTCCAGGTGGAAGACTGTAACTTCCTTAGTATATCACCATGGAAAGGGGTGAGGAAATAAGGGCAAGTTGAGCTCTAGATTAATAAGGACCATTTGAAATCCTGGATAGGATCAGTCAAGTTGCCTATGAATTGGCCTTAGTTTTGGCACTGTCAGCAGTATACAGTGTATTTCATATTTTCATGTTGAGGACATGTGTTAGATGAGACTCATGTATTGAGTTATGAGAATCTGGAGATAGAGGCTAAGTTATCCTGTAAAGGGTAGCTAGCTCAGATATGAGACAAAAAGAACAAGGTTCTAAGAAACAAAGTTATACCTTTAGTTAAGGTATGATAAGGAAACAGTGAGGTCGATGGAGCGACCTGGGAACTGCAATCAGTTCTGCGGGATTGATATTCCGGGCTGTTCAGAAAAATTTCGAGGATGAAATTTCTGTAAGGAGGGGATAGTTGTAACGACCCAAAGTTCCTAATAAGTCTTAGGGCCTTAATTAGGGGGGCAAAGGATGGCAAATTTTGGAATTATGTGATATTATGTGTATCGTTATGTGATTATGTGAGTTATATCATAATGTGACTTGATATGTATGTTTAGGTGTATAAAATATGCATGTGGACCCATTCTTGGTTAATTGGGCGATTTTCATAATTTGGCCCGTTGATGACATATTTGTATATTCTCATGCATGTTGGTGATTTATGGATGAGGCCACATTATAATGTGAATTTGTTTGAGCTATTTGGCATGAGACTATCTTTGAATGCAAGTTAGTGGTTTGGTCATATCGGGGTTATTTACCGGGCTCGGGGTGAGTTTCGGGGTAATTTGATGATTAGTACATTACCGGGAATTATAGAGTAATGGGATATGATTTATTATTATTTGAGAATATTGGGAATAACGGGAATTGGAGGACATTAATTATAATTAACGAGATAGACGGGAAAGGACAATTTTGCCCTTGCTAGCCTTGAAAGGAAATTATTTAACCTAGGGGCATTTTGGTCTTTTGACCAGGGGATATGTTTAAAGTAGGATGGCTACAGAAGAAAGAGGCCAAAACAGAGTGCTCTTCCTTCCTCTTCCTCCCGATCATCTTCTTCTCTCTTTTCCTTTGAAATTTTGAAGCTTAGTTTGAGGATTCAAGCTAGGGAATCAAAGCTTGAGGTTCTAGGCTTTTGTTCAGCCATTGAAGGGGGTTTAATCCTGAGTTTGAGGTAAGGTTTCAGCCATCAATTCTCTGGTTTCTTGCCCTATTTTTCAGTTGGTTTTAGTTGAAATCTTGGATTGACTAGTTGGGAATTTAATGAGATTTTTGGGAAAGTTTGATTGGGTTTTGATGTCTAAGACATGTAGAATTGGTTTTTGGGTTCATTTGTGGGTTTGGTTGAGGTTTGGGGTTAGTTTTTGAGGTTTGGAATTTGGAGAACTCAAAGAGGAAAAACCAAAGTTTGAACACTTTGGTTCTGGCGCTACAGCACCCAGTGTAGGGCACTACAGCGCTGTCCAGGGGATGGCTGGCTGTCTATAGCGCCATAGCGCTTGGAAGGCAACGCTGTAGCGCTACTCTGTTTTTCAGGGGATTCTTTTGGGTAATTTTTCAGGTTTTAGGCTCGGGGTTTCAATTCTTAAGGCTCGGGATCGACTTTATTAACCGTGTTAGTAGGATTCGAGGTCCCGGGAGCGAGGTTTAGATCATGAACCTTTTATTATTGATTTATTGATGGAATTCCATATTTGGTTATGACTTGGTGACCGCTAAGGGGTCAAAGGATTGATTGTTCTCAAGGGTTGTTTTTAACTTGTTTCACACTCGAACCAGAGGTAAGAAAACTTCACCCAGTATGTGATACATAAGATACATGTTATTAGGGCATGGCATGAATGTTGAATACGAGATTGATCAGAGCTTGAGTCTCTGTAAATGTGCATGATCATAATTATGCTAGTGAATGTTGAGTAAACATGTTGAATGCCCTGTATTTGGATATTTGACATATGATACATGCTTGGTTGCATTGCTTACTTGTGAGTGGAACTGACTTATTAGTCAGAATCGGCAATGGTGTTAGTATTGACTGTGAAGCTGTGACTTATTAGTCAAGTTCAGCAGTGGTATTGAGCACTGGTCGTATGGTATTGGCTTATGAGTCAAGAACGGTATTAGCTTGTCTAACGCAAGCTGAAAACATTAGATCTAATCGACATAAGCATTATCAACATAAGTATGAAATGCTTGACCAACCCTAAGTTCGATGAAAACAAAAGTGCTTGTCTAGTCTAAAGGCTAGTTACATAGATTCGGGGCTATAAGCTCAGGTGACTGATACGTCACATGGCTAGGAGGGTGTGGGACCTCAAAGATAGACTTATCATTCATCTATACAGAGATAGACTTATCAGTCATCTACACAGAGATAGACTTATCAGTCATCTACATCAGAGAGACTTACTAGTCATCTACCTCAGAGCGAGAGACTTATTAGTCATCTACTCAGAGTGTAGGACTCCACAAACATTTATTTGTACCTGCTTGCATGCATGAGTAGGGTTATTACTGCTAGGCATGCCTATTGTGATTTGGTGACATGTTATTACTTGTTCATGAGCATATTAAGTTTTCTTACTGAGCTTCGACTCACGGGTAAGGATGGCAAAATGGGGCGGCGGGGCGGGGCCCCGACCCGACGGGGCATCTTTGCCCCAGTAAAAATGGGGCGGAATTCGGGGCGGGGCGCCGCCCCGCCCCTCCCCGCCTCAATTTTTTTTTTTTTATATACTCTAATTTAATTCTCTCATGCTATTTATATACATAGTACGTAAAATTGACATTTTATATGTGGTTTAGAATATTTTTAATTCTATATAGACTATAAAAAATTATAAATATTGAAAAATATGTTTTATATAATTCATCCTTATTCTTGTATTTATTTTGTAAATGTTAAAATAAAAAAACAAAATATAATATTTGATGGTGTAGTTGATACCAAGTGTAAAATATAAAGATTACAATAAAAAATAATATTTAGGCGTAGGGAAAATTCTAAAATTATAATTTAATGTTTCTTAAAAAAAAAAAAAGTTAAATGGGGCGGGGCAGACCCGCCCCGATTAAGCCGGGGCGGGGCGACCCGCCCCGCTCCAAGAAACTAATCGGGGCGGGGCAAAATTTTCGCGGGGCGGGGCGGGGCAGACCCGCCCCATTTACATCTCTACTCACGAGTGCTATGTGGTGCAGGTAAAGGCAAAAGAAAGTTGGACCATCCTTGAGTTAGAGAGCTTAGGTGATGATATATACATATGTGGCTGCTCGACCACCACGACAGAAGGTTTAAAAAGGAAATAGGGTTAAACTCTATTTTACTGCTTAGGTCGGTTGGTTGTAAATATTTTATTGTAATTAACCTTTAAATTATATTTTTAGGATCCCAATGTATACAGTAAACACTTTAGTGAAACGTTGTATCTTTGACCAAAATTTTTAACCCTCAACCGTTAATCATACTTAGTTACACAATTATGGCCAAATGGCTTGGTTAGTGAGTTTATCACTATTTAAAATCCACAACATAACAGTCCCTGGGTAGTAGGGCGTTACAATGAGGCTTTCTCCAGAGGAATGCTCATCAGTCAGGTTAGGATTCTTAGTCCTGGCCCGCTTCAAGGACTCTGTGGCGACCGAGTCCGCTTTCCTTTTGTCTGCCCCTCCTCCTTCATAAGGCTCCTTCTCCAAATTAATAACCTAGAAAGGAGCAGACTGGGGTGGGATTGGTTCAACGAGCGCCATCAGAACGAAGCTCGCAGCTGGATCTCTCTTGGAAGCCTTCAGGACTGGCTCTGAGTCCCCGAGTATTTGCTCCATGATTTTCTTTTTGGTCGGGCCCTTGGCAACCCTCTTTGTTGAAGCCTTGGCCGCAGCCGCCCTGGCCTCGATCATCTCCTTCATTTTGGCCACTGGATTGGACATATCCGGATCACCTGAGATAGACAGAAAAAGTAAACTGATCATTAAAGTAAATGAATGGGGGTAACAGTCAGAAATAAAAAGGAACATTTAAGTCTAAAGTCCTCTAGGATGAATCCTCATCTATTGAATGGGCACGACTCAACTCTCCTAGGGCGAAAGAATGAATTCGGTCCCCCATGTCATCCAGGTCCAAAAAGTTATCGTATTGAAGGATCTAGGACGAGTGCATGAGGGTTAGCGTGTCTATAGCAATGGGGCAAGGAAGCCCCACGTTGCTAACAGTTCCGATCAAATAATCTCGGCATTGTTGCCTATTCCTAACTAAGCCCTTAAAATGAGGGGCATAAGTTAAAATTAGAGGCGTTTTACCTTGCCCCGAAATGCTAGCCCCGGGAGCTCCAGTGTTAGGTTGCCTCCCCTCGAGAAGGGCGTCCAGTTCTTCGGATTCTGCCCTCTCCGCCTGACGGGCCTGCTCCTTCTTCACCTTCTCCGTGTTTGCCCCCGGCCTCCACTGCCTCGATGTCGATAAGGGTTAGCTCCTCCCTCAGGGCAGAATCCCTCTCACATTGCAACCCCTAGAAGATAGGAGCATCTATTGACTGGTTCGCGGCAATCAACCTGACCAGCCGAAGGTTCTCCGTAGTCACGAAGCCCCCACGTCCAACTCCTCGAGACTAAGCATGGCATAGAACATTTTTCGATTCAGGATCAATTCGCTAAGCCGGGTCTAAACATATGGACCTGTTTTCCAGGATTGAGAGTGTCCTGCAAACAAAACAAAAGGCTAGGTAAAAAATGAAGAAGGATGAGTTACCCACACGCTGGAAGTCCAGCACCAAGGTGGGGTTCTTCTCCAAGAGGAACCCAGATGTAATGAACCAATAGTGCCTGACATCCGAGGGTGCTTCCATGTGTTGAATGGAGCCGGACTAATGTCGCGGGCTTTGAGTCTAAAAAACACGTCCCGCGTCTTGTCATTAGACTTCGATTGCGACTCCAGCTTGTGAAAATAAAGCACCTCTGCGGGAGAGGGCGCCGGGATCTCCTTCGACGCGCAGAATATGCACCATCCCGTAAGCAATTTATATGCCTGGGCGAGAAGCTGGAAAGGCGTGATCCCCACAAACTTGAGGAACCGCGCGAAATAGTCGTGGGGAGGGAAAGTAGCTCCCACGCTGATGTGGCCTATGCTTCAGGCCTCGAACATGCCCACGCTGGTATGGGCCTTCTCCTCCTTTTGGGCCAGTCAGTTGTAAAAAAGCCCCGGAGTCGACTCTACTCCAAGGGCTTTCTCCAGCTGGTGCAGCATCTGGTAATTCCATAACTCATTCTTCTCCCCGTCCATTTCCCACATGTTTCCAGTGGGAAGTTTGGTCCCCTCCAGGACTACGGGCCCGCCTAGACAATGTCCTCTGCATACAAATTCACGTCGTGACTCATGATCAGGGACCTGGAGGTGACAAAGAAAATGAGAACCAAGAAGTTAGGACCGAAACCGAAGAAAACTAGTTGAGGTACGGGGGTTCTCCTAAAACTGTTTGGAGAGGTCCCCTCCGGACCCAGATCCGGAACCAATAGAGATCCCAAGATTTTAAGTCGGGAACTAAAGGCAAAAGGTTTTTATAATTCACCCCAAACAATCTTGAGGCGTCCGAATTGATCCAAGACAACCAGACTAGTATGAATTGTCACCTACAAACTCAACGGTTCATGCCTACCACTATCCTACCTAGAACCACCCTACACAGTGGTCACGGCCCTAACAGATTTATGATCGCAGAATTAATGTGACAATAAAAACAACAAAAGGGAATAAAAGAGGAGAAAATGACCAGAAAACTTACGATGGGGTATTGGATTTGAGATTCGTAGAGTCTCAAGCGACAACGTCGGCAGAATCTCGATCTTGAACCTGAGAAGACGATGCAGCAGTTTTTCAGCACTCCCAAACGTGTGAACCGGGACAAAATTTTCTGCTGGTTGAATGGAAAGAGGTCTCGTCGGAAATAAGTGAACATGAAGGTGTATCAATCGCCGGAGAATCTCGTCGACAATGTTAGACATACGAAGCTTTCTCTGCTCTCTAGCTTGAATATATGGGATGAGTAAAGTTTGGAAATGAGTCTGTCAAGGTATTTATAGGGTAAAATCCACTATTTGATCCAACGGCCCATAGTGGGGATCCCAAGATTATCCCCATCCGACGGTCCCGAATGATGCACGGGCATTAATTGGCCTAATCGAATACTAAATCGTGAATTCGTCAATCCTCGATCCACACCTACCTCATCCAACGATCCATGTTAAAAATCTCAAGACTATCCCCATCCAACGGTTCCAGATAGTGCAGAAGCATTAAACAGCCCACTCAAGTACCCAATAAACTTTTTTCGTACAGACAAGACGTCTCGAGAATTGCGTTGACACCCATCTGTCACATGGGCAATTAAGAGATTCTTTCCAGATCTTTAGGGCACGAGTGGCGCAAACGCACCATCAACCTAGAGACACGTGTCTGAGATGTTGGGAACTTGAAAGGATGGGGATCACCCAAATGGCCTCCAAGTAAATGAACCCAACTCCTGGTAAACGAACCGGGATATTTGAGATTGATTCGGGAGAGTGAAGCAAGTCTCCACCATGTGAACACGGATGAAGACTTGGGGGTAAATGTTATCCTTGTTTTCCACCCGTGACACGTGGCATGACCCACTGGGTCTGTGGACCCTCTTAAGAGGTCCAGGCCCATCCTGAACCCAATGAATGGGGAAGGAGGAAACCCTGGATAGCCCAAGCACCATCGAGACCAACAACATTCAATGGGCGCGAGCATGACGAAGGAACCGGGACTAAGATGCAGGCCCGACTCATCTTCCCAGCCCCGACCAATCTACATCCTCTGGGATGCTAATTAAGGTAGCAGACTAACTGGTCAATGGAGACGGACCTTATCAAGAATCCAGGAGAGATCCTCAGTGTCACGATGCCCACCTTGGCAAATGAACCTAAGTCCTAGTGAACGAACCAGGACCCCGGTAAATGAACCGGGACATTAGTAAACGAACCCGGACAAGGCGTCCAAATAAGGCAAGCCTAGTTTTCCCCGATGCTGACCTGTCCCCACGAAATCTGGTAGTTGGTCTCCTCAAATAACCTGCAAAAGAGGGTACACCTGGAACGTACACTATTCCTAGGACACAGTACTACCACTACTCTGATAGATCCTGTCTCCAGGATCCCCTTAGAAGGCCACGCGGACCAGTCTGTGCTAACATATAATGGGCAGCTGTAAGGCTTGGCCATGCCTAAGCCAGTCCAGATTAACATCTTATTATGTTACATTCTTTGTATTATGGCTCCATTAGCAAGCAAACTGTAATTACATACCTATTGAGCCCGGATTAATTCGACCAAATGTGCTTGACTGCCTATAAATGGGATCAGTTGTGCACTGTAGCAGAGATCCTAGAATTTCTCTTGTAAGCAAAACGCTGAAATTGTAGAAAACTTAAGCCTAATACTAGTGACTCGTGGACTAACACCCCAACCACATAAATTGTGATTGGTCATTTCTTATTCTCTATTTTCAGCTCTTATTCTACTAAATATTTGTAGTTTCCGAAAAACTCAGTAAACAATTACCATAAGTATAATATCATATCATATGCTCAATAATAATTGATATTACAAATGAAAAGTCATGATATATTTTGCTCTTAAAATGACTTTTTGGCTTTAAAATGAGTTGCCGCCTCAAACAAGACATGTGAGACGAAATGGTTACCCCTTTATTAGCTTTGAATACTTGTTCTTGTGAAATATGACAATTGAATTAATTAGAGTGAAGGCAAACATAGATGACGCATAATAAATAAATTTTTTGCATAAAAAATTTATGGCCTCCACGTCTTGGAGGAAAACTTGAGAGAAACCATACCAAAACAAAGATTTCTAAGATAGGTTATCATTTTTTTACAGGCCCCCAAGAGATAAAATATAAGAGAAAGAAGCAACACAATTCTGCTGCACAAGTCTGATAACTAGATTAGTTATGTCTTACAAGAATAATCTGATTGGGACTCATAAAAGTCGCTAGGATATGGTGACATGACCTCTTGTTCTAGCAACTGCAACACTTCACCCATCGATGGCCGATCATCAGGATTAGCATCTGTACATCTGGAAGCTACTTCAAGAACTGCTTCGACAGTTTCAGCATCTGCGTCTTTGCACCTCTTGTCCACAATGTCCTCCAATCGATTTTCTTTTAGAAGTGTGTTCATCTATAAAAGATCACATTATTTGATTTAGTTGAATTATGGTTGGTTAGTTCCTAAGACATGAGATTGTATTGAAAAAGCTTACCCAACCGACAACATTTAAGCCCCTCTTGACAAAAGATGGATCAGTTGGCCTCTTTCCAGTAACAAGCTCTAGCAAAAGGACTCCAAAACTATACACGTCTGACTTCTCAGTGGATCTACCACTTTGAAGATACTCTAAAATGTAGTCAAAAATAGAATTTAGTTTTCAAAAGATGGCAACAGTTTGCAGCTACTTGATTATGAAAAAATAAAACTATAATAGCTATTAGAAAAAAGAACAAGAACACACCTGGTGCTAAATAACCAAAAGTGCCAGCAACAACAGTGGTGACATGAGCATCCTCATCAACCAAAAGCTTTGCAAGACCAAAGTCAGAGACATGGGGCTCTAAGTTTTCATCAAGGAGAATGTTGCTTGATTTTATGTCACGATGGACAATCTTTGGAGAACAGTCATGATGCAAGTAAGATAGTCCTCTAGCTGAACCAAGGGCTATTTTCAAGCGATTGCTCCAGTTTAGAGATCGATCTTCTACCCCATGTTCTAGAATAAACAAAGAAAAACTCTTAATAAGCATGTCATCCCAAGAAGTCTTAAAATGTTATTATGTCAAATCATATTCTTACCATGCAGGAAATCATCTAAACTGCCCATAGCCAGATAATCATAGATAAGAAGTTTCGAAGTAGGGAGTCTGCAGTACCCTCGCAGATTCACCAAGTTGATGTGCTTTATGCTGCCCAAAATCTCTAACTCCCTCTCAAAAACTTGATCTGAACCTTGACGACTTCTATCAATCCTTTTAACCGCAAATGTTCCACAATCATTCATGACCATCCGGTACACTGTACCAAACCCGCCAGAGCCAACAATATGCTCTTCATCAAGTGCCTCCAGCTTTTCAATGATCTTACATGAGGGGTATGGAAGGTCACCATGGAAAGTAATAAGTTTTGTGCCTGATTGAAAGAATAAGTTAGAAGCAGCAGCTATAATTTGATAGAAAAGATAATAGTGTATATTTGAGGAAACATTTAGCTTACTTGCTTCATGAACCTTTTGCTTTCTGACTTCTGAGTATCTCTTTGCAGCTCTTTCTTTCTTTGATAGCAAACGTGTCCAAAGGAACAAAAGGAGTACAATAAGAGTAAGGCCCATAATTGACATTGCACCAATCATCACTCCTTTAATGTCATGTGATGATTTCTTAGGAGGACCTGTAGATAACAAACAGAAAATGCACAATAATTAGCATATTAAAGTCGTTTCATAGATACAAATTGGGTTGACATCATTTTGTGTAAGTAGATACAATTTCAAAGCTAAGAAATGGACCAAAACTCGCCTGCTGCTTCATCACTTGCTGCATGAGGAAGCACTGCAGGAAATCCTAGTGAGGTCCGACATGGTTTACGCATTTGTTGTCCACAAAGATCTAGATTACCCGTGAACCTAGAAAAACAAAAAGAAATTTTCAGAAGTCAAACTTCATCGTATGACACGTACTAAGCTCTGGAAGTCTCTTCTCTTATTTAAAGATTTTAATGCTAGTTTTGGTATATGAATTTTCACAAGTTGCAGTTATGTAGTACAGTTGTTCTTGCCAACCCAACATGTTTGAAGCTGTAATGTTCTTCTAGCCAAATCTCCCAGAAATTGTTTCAAAATATTGAACGAAAAAGGCCAGAATTTCACATCAAATTTCAAAAGGCAAATTGTGATTATCGACTAACAAACGTATGCACAAGTTATTGATACAATGATACACAGAGTACTCACGAACTGCTCCCAAAAGTGCTTAAAACTCCAATGTCTGGGATTTCTCCTGAAAAGAAGTTGGTAGACAGGTTCCTGACATATAGCATAATCACAGTCAAGAAATCATTTATTTACTCAACAACAGCGTATACTTGAGATAAATATAGCATTGAACTTACAGATTGCGTAATCGAGTAAGGCGACCAATAGATGAAGGTATAGCTCCCTTCAGTAAATTGCTTGATAAATCCCTACATTCAAAATTTCACAATTAAGAAAACAAAGACCATTCATCATAAAGAGCTTACTTTTGAATGTTAATAATAATAGTACACAGTGAATCAACACCCAAATTAATAACTCGTTCAAAATTTAATTTGCAACTTCTCACGGTACAGTTAATAATGAATCATTGGAATCAAAAGTTGAAACTACAAAGGCTACGCCAACCCACCAAAAATGAAAAACTTACAGGATGGTAAGATGGGAAAGGTTTCCAATATTTGATGGTATGCCACCTTGGAGATAATTAGCTCTTAAATATCTGCATAGGAAGTCAGTCACAGAAAGTATGTCATATTAAGTTCTAAAGACATCTATATTATTCTATCTCAACATTCAGAGAGTATGAGAATGCAAAGTGCTCGGGCAATAATTTTCACTCACAAGGCTCGGAGCTCGCTACAGTTTGTGATTTCAGTAGGGATGTTTCCATGCAAGCTGTTCTGGTGAAGTGCTCTGTTTCACATTCAAAATCAAAATATGAATAAATAACAATAGAAAAAGAAAAAGACAAAAAAATGGGAAAAATGTGAGATGGGCAACTGAACTTACAGTCTCTGTAGTTTACTGAGCCTTCCGATACTTGGAGATATAGTCCCTCCAAGTTGCATGTATGGTAGGTTACTGGGAAACCCAAGTAGAAATCTTTAAACTTAAAATGGAAAATATTAGTCAAATAACAATGATACAAACGAAGAATGGGTCTAACTTACATTGTACGGACTCGTTGGTCCTCAGGATAGCAAGAGATACCAGTCCATTGGCAAGGAGATTCATCGGTAGGCGACCAATTGTTGAGGAAGTTTTTACTGTCATTTAAAGTGGTTTTTATTTCCAGCAAAGTGAGACCTGAAAAAAATTATAACAAAGATTCCAACTTTAAACCCCAGATGTTTGATTTAGATATGCAGAAAACACGCAAAGACTTTCTTTACAATAAATAACTAAAACAAAAGTGAAAACTTTTCTGTTCCAGATCTTTTTCTTGTTCACTTTTATTTACTCAGCAACCAAACAGCAGAGAGTGGGGAAAAACATGTGAGCGAAGAAGGAAAAAGGATTTCCTTACCATCTTCAGTGAGAGCAAAAGATCTGGGAAAGAGGTGAATCGCCACTGAAATGACTGAGAAAAACCAAAGCAAGGTACCCATTTTCTTTACCTTCCAAAAGTGTTCTAAAATCCTTGTTTTGAACTTGGTCACCAGACAGTTCACCACACAGTGAACCAGAGAGAGAGTGAGAGAGAGAGACTAAGACAAAAGAATATGATGTGTATAGTAAGTTGTTTGTTGAGATGGTCTGGACTCTGGAGTATCACCGAGACAAAGCTAGCAATAATAATAATTTTTATTGAAGCATGAAAATGAAAATGGAGAGAGAGAGAGAGAATGCTTTTTCCCGTGTATTATGAGAATAGTGAAAGACAGGCTTTTGAAAGTGTTTTGAAAGTTGTGTACGCAGAAGCGAGTAGCCGTTGTCCACACACGTTGAAATTCAAAAAATTGAATCTTTAGCTCCAACACACTTCCCTTATGTACAATAATTTAATAATAATATATTTTGTATTTAGAACTCGTTTTTGTTGCCAGATAAATAGATAAAAAAAAACTTGTCCTTCTAAATTTGTTGATCCAAATTAGTATTTAATGACTAAGTTTATATAAATTTAGCTAGTGGTATGTATTTACTGCCCATACAATATGTACAACGTCAACGTATGTAATGGTAAAAAGTGGAAGTTTCACCTTTAATCATATGCCAAGCAATAATAATGTTTTTACCTTTTCTCTTTAAAAAATTGGATATTCTTGTCCAAGTGTCATTTGCTCATAGAGTATTACTATATAGATAGTAATGTCCTATATATATGCATTAATTAATACAATTTCTCAAAAGTAGGTCTTTTAATAAAAGTACATTTCTCATTTGAAACTTTGACCGCGAAAAAAGTAGAAGAGTTGCAAAATGCAATCAATGTAACCTGCACTCATTACGGACATCAATGGCTTGCTTGGCCATTGTCTCTAACCAATCACCAAAACCATACCTTACTGGTTAATAGTGTATGATTTTATATAAAATTAATACTCATCTCAAATATATATTATTTTATAAAATTTTAACTATTATGTCTATTTCATTAAACACTCATCCCTCTCTCAAATTATCTCTCATTACGGACATCAATGGCTTGCTTGGCCATTGCCTCTAACCAATCACCAAAACCATACGCTGAGTCCTACTGGTTAATAGTGTATGATTTTATATAAAATTAATACTCATCCCAAATATATATTATTTTATAAAATTTTAACTATTATGTCTATTTCATTAAACACTCATCCCTCTCTCAAATTATCTCTCTCTACCATGGCAGTCCCACAACCTCTCTCACAATGTCTTTTATTTATTTTTGTCTTTCTCATTCTCTCTACACGTGGTCACCTAAAAACAAAAAGAAAAAAGAAACTCACAATTATTGAAGCACTCATGATTTAAAATTTTAAATCTTATAAATGTGTAGATCTCGAAATAAATACTAAAATTAAAAAAAAAATCAATCAAAACTAACATCCAAGCGAAAAGTTATGTCTCACCAAAAATTTTGTCAAATTTCAGAGCAAAACATCGTAAAAGCATCGCATTTGTATCGTTTTTTGCCAAAAAGCTAAGTTTTTGGGGATGCATTGCAGAAGCATCGCATTTGCATCGATAAAAAAAAATCAAGTTTTTGTATATGCATCGCAATTGCATCGCAGAAGTATCACATTTGCATCGTTTTGGCAGAAAATCAAGTTTTCATCAATGCATCGCAGAAGTATCGAATTTATATTGCCAAAAATCAAATTTTCATGAATGCATCGCAGAAACATTACATTTGCATCGTTTTTTGGTCAAAAAAATCAAGTTTTTGTGGATGGATCGCAATTGCATCATTTTTTACCAAAAAATCAAGATTTGCTGCGATGCATCCACAAAAACTTGTTTTTTACCTAAAAATGATGCAAATACGATGCTTCTGCGATGCATCCACAAAAACTTGATTTTTTTTACCAAAAAACGATGCAAATACGATGCTTCTGTGATGCATCCACAAAAACTTGGTTTTTTTTTGCCCAAAAATGATGCAAATACGATGTTCTGCACTGAAATTTGACGAAAATTTTAGTGATGCATAACTTTTCGCCTAGATGTTAGTTTTAGTTGATTTTTTTGAATCTTAGTATTTTTTTTTCGGGATCTACACATTTAGAAGATTTAAAGCCTTAAATTTTTTTATGTAGAACACAAAAATTAATCATGGCTACTTCAATGGTTGTGGGTTTCTTTTTTTCTCTTTATTTTGGGATGACCATGAGTATAGAGAAGGAGAAAGGAGAGAAGTGTTACGGATTTTCTACAAGCAAGTATGCGCGTTCGTTTAACAAGTAATATAATGTTAGAAGGTCGAACCCACAAGGACTGTTACCAAGTACCAATCATTAATCTTAATATTCAATTTGGTTAATGATAATTTGATTATCAGAATTAAGTAAAACTATTGAAACAATAACGTAATTGCAAGAATAAAAGATAACAAAGGAAACAGAATTCAATAATTAAATGAACTAGGGAAATTCACTTCATCTACCATCCACTTTATATTTCAGTAATACAAATTATACTATTCAATTTTCTCTAGTGATAGAAGGTCAACAAAAGTAACTTATATTCGTACTAGGATATACAAGTCTCAACCTTATGTAAATTTTTTACATCTCTGTGATAAATGAACATAAGACAGGCATTAAGTAAGACAACCCTAAAGCTACACAGACCAAATAGGTACTCTCATCCTATAATGAAATCTATGTCTATTCAATTATAGCATAATCAATTCTCACTTTTCAAATTTCGAATCAAAATCATATAAATCATGTAATAGATGATGGTTAGTCAATCACAAGCATCATGCATAAATTCGAATAGATAACAAGATAGAATAGAAATCATAAAACTTGCATCCATTAACACTCTAGAAAAAGAGTTTAGTTCATAACAAAATTCACAATAACCATAGAATAATTAAAAATCATCTAAATTACAGAAATTAAAAGTAGAAAAGAAGAAAAACTATGATATGTTCTTTGATTCCACTTTGCAATCCTCCACAATGTGCTTCACTCTGTCTCCTAGGGTTAATCGTCTTCTTAAAAACGTCATTAAGAAAGCTTTTATAGTCCCTAATTAATTCTATGGGAAAGGACAAAATTGCCCTTGAAAAATACCCTAAATTTTGCTTCCGTACAGACTGGCGTTGCGGCTCCATATGATAGCGTCGCGGCTCTGGTGTGCTTCGCGTTCCAGATTTTGTCTCTGGAACATGTAGCGTCGCAGCTCTAATTCCCATTTTAATAGAGCCTCAGCACTAATTCTGGCTTAATTTTTTTTTCTTCTCTGTAACTCTTAGGGTTGCGGCTCTACACCCTAGAGTTAGGAATCTAATTCCAAATTTTCACCCAATCATCAATTTGACCCCCCATTTCGCCCAGTTTCCATTCCTTAGCCCGTTTAACAGCGTTTCTTCAAGAATTAAGCACTTTTCCTCCAATTTCAAGCTATTTCCTTAATAACCACACTTAACCCTGAAAACACAATAAACACCCACATAATATCGCACAAAACCAAATAAAAGACTACAGTTGCATCTTAAACACACACCATAAAAACATACCAAAACTAATCCTAACAAATTCCCCCAAACTTATCATTTACTTACCCTCGAGTAAAAAACACAACTAAGACTCGATAAAACCTAAACAAACCAAATTGACAACCATAAAATAGCCTAAAAAATCATGAATACCATATGCATATAATTCTAAAGAAAATTAACGTGCCACTTCAAATATTAATCCAAAATTTCAATCAAAATACTTCACTCATTCACTGTAATCCATCAGTACTCATGCTCATTCACTCATAACCAAAAAATGTAAATAATTGAACCAATCAATGCATGCCAAATTCTCACCATCAATCCAGTCAACACGGTTATTCCATATGCTTGCTATACGTACTATTCTCCACTAATGTAAACACATACACACTTAAAAATCAATAGGATTTTACAAAGCTTGTAATAGATGGCTTAGGAGAAGGTGGATGAGGAGACATTTTAGGCTCAAGTATACCATAAGCATTCAAACCAAGCAACCTATCACTTTAACTCAACTTCACATCTCACTGTTACCCCTTTTTTATTCTTTTTCAAGATGGAGAAAACTTGACTATTTATTCATCACATTTTTTTTTTCAAACTACATTCCCCCAAACTTAGATTTTTCAATAAATAACTTGAGGAATGTAGTTTATTTTGAATTTATAATTTCTTTTCTTTTTTTTTCTCTTTCAATCTTTTTATGCACTGAGTAACAACATGTTTCTACATATGTCCCTTTTACATTCACTCCCCCCTCCAATCAAAAGATATGTTTTTATGCTCATGGTATAGGACAAAGGGAATAATGAATACACAGATGCAAGTATAGGCTCAAAACATGTGTAACAACATGTTTCTACATATGTCCCTTTTACATTCACTCCCCCCTGCAAAAACATTAAATGCTACCTCTTCTTTTTGCACTCGCAACTTCAACTCACATTTTTGCACATCTATTAAGGCCCTACCAGTTGCTAAAAATGGCCTTCCAAGAATAATTGGAATATTTTCATCTTCCTCCATAACAAGAATAATAAAATCTTCAAGAAAGATGAATTTATCGACCTTTACTAACACATCTTCTATGATCCCCCTCGGATGAGCCAATGATCGATCCACCATTTGCAAAGACACGGTAGTAGGTCGAGCTTCTCCAAATTTGAACTTTCAAAAAATAGATAGAGGCATTAGATTTATACTAGCCCCTAAATCACATAAAGCCTTTCTCACCATTGAACCCCCTATAGAGCATGGAATGTTGAAACTAGCCGAATCTTTAAGCTTGGGAGGTAGCTTCTTTTGAAGTATCACACTGCATTCCTCAGTAAGTGCCACTATCTCATAATCCTCTAGTTTCCTTTTCTTCATCAAAATTTATTTCATGAACTTCACATAACTCGGCATCTGTTCAAGTGCTTCAGCAAAAGGAATGTTGATGTGTAGCTTTCGAAAGATATCTAAAAATTTTAAAAACTACTTGTCAAGCTTATTCTTTTGAAGCCTCTGAGGATATGGGATCTTTATATGGTGATCTATGCTTATTTCTGGCTACTTTTTCTCGAGGTTCTCATTAACCTCTTCTTCAACTTTGCCCAATTTCTCATCGACCACTTTCGGTAACTGAATAGGCTTCTTACTAGGTTCTTTTAACTCCTTACCAATCCTCAAAGATATCGCATTGCATTGTTCTTTTGGGTTTACCTCTATAGTGCTTGGTAAATTCCCTTGAGCACGGTTTGTCATTAGGTTAGCCAATTGACCAATTTGAGTCTCCAAATTTCGAATAGATGCCCTTATCTCAGTCATGAATTGGTTCAGTACAGCAGGTTGTGCTTTAGTTTGCTTCATAGGTATTGGCTATTGTGGTGGTCTATTTTGTGATTGATAAAACCCAGGAGGAGGTCGTGGATACTGCGATTGATTCTGCTGAAATTGTTGCTGACTACCCTGACCACTTGTCCAAGAAAATTTTGGGTGATTCCGCCACCATGGATTGTAACTCATTGAATATGGGTTATTGGAAGGCCTTAGGAAGTTCCCTATTACTTTCAATTTCTCCATAGGCATGTTGTTAAAATCCCTCGTCGTGCATTGTTCAAATAAATGAGGTCCTCCACATAACTCACACATGACTTGCAGCTGCATAACTGGAGCTTGAATATTATTCTGTTGTAACTGTTTTGTCAATGTTGCCACTTGAGCTGCCAACATCGAGATGGCATCCAATTCATGCACTTCAGCTGCCTTCTTAGCAGTTTCTCTTTCTGATGGCCACTGATAGTTATTCATAGCCATTTCTTCCAACGGATCGTAAGCCTCATTAGCGCTCTTACTCATGAACGCTCCTCCAGACGCTGCATCAATGATTGTGCGAGTAATACTGCACAAACCATTATAAAAAAATATGGACTAACATCCATTTCTCAATTCCATGGTGGGGACATTTTCTTAACAGCTCCTTAAACCTCTCCCACGCATAATACAACGACTCACCATCTTTTTGGTTGAAATTGTTTATTTCACCTCTATACCTTGCAGACAGCGATGGTGGGAAAAATTTGGCCAAAAATTTCTGAGTGAGCTCCTCCCATGTTGTGATAGAATTGGCTTCCAAGGAAATAAGCCAACTCTTTGCTCGGTCCCTTAGTGAAAACAGGAACAATCTCAACCTCACTGCATCATTTGTAACGCCCTTGATTGTAATGACCCAACTACTCTAGACTTTGGACCATTAATGAAAACTACACATAGACCCTATTCCTTAACAAAACTTACAAGTGAAAATATCATAACTTTATTAAAACTTGTAAAAACAAATGTTAAACTTACATAAAATCTCAAGTAGGATATGGGATCCCATTGTTTTAAAATCAAAACATGACATAATGATAATTAAAAAGAGATTACATAATAAAATGCGGAAAAATACATATAAAAACCATAAGAAACAAAAAACTACATCCTCGAATCGAAACTCTCGGCTCTTTGAATCCATTTCGCCTCAATACACATTCCCCAAGCTTCCAAGAACCTTTCCCGCCACTAAAACTATTTTCCTGCACATATAAACAAAAAGGAGTAAGCCTAATGCCCAGCAAGGAAAATCTAACACATAGTCCATATACATAAATTTCATAAGAAACATAAAACATATCATAACACTTATGTCACATACATACTATAATGGCCATTATTACTTGGGGTCCCATAAACTAAGCAAGTCATATGCCCATTAGATTAGTGGGGTCTTGCTAGCTAAGCAAGTCATATGTCCATAATCTATTTGGGGCTTGTTAGCCATATAGGTCACATGCCCAAGTCTACAATCATACTTAACATAACATATTACATAACATAAAATCATAAGATAACATATAAAAGCATATACCACATAAATCCTATCCTATTTTCCTTACCAAAATAACCGGGATATGAGAACTGATTTGGGACCTTGGAACACTCCTAAAAACCATTTATAATAGGGTGAGTATATTGAAGAAAAAGGGGATGAAAGTGATGAGGGAACTATACTATCAAAATATACTTACCAAAAACCTTGTGCTCAAGAACCTAGATTTCCTAACCAAGAATAGGAATAAGGTTAGAATATGAGTAGAAGACTATGAGAACTTTAAAGAAAATAATACAGAAATGGACTAGAGTTTGGGATACCTTGAGTACTTCTATGACCAATCTACACCTTGAACCGAAATGTGAATAGAACCTTACTTCCCAAGTGTTTGGTAAGCTTAATAGTGATCAAGCTTATGATCCCCAACCCAAGTGTTTACACTCTCACAATAACCTAGCAATTTGCAGCCTCTGAACTTAGAGTAATAGATGAATAAATGGCTGGGTACTAGGTCCTATTTATAGAGTTTAGGAATGAAGAGATCTTCATTTAACTTGAATAAAAATAATGGCTTTTTAAGTGAAAAACATTTGAAATATTGTTCAGCAGAGGCTGAAGACTCGTTCAAAAAGATGCTGGACTTATCAATAGGTTGAAGGTTTGAATGGAGAACGTTTTTTAAAACTTTCAAAATATGCTGAGAGAGGCAATATATCGCCCCCTGTAGGCGATATATCGCCTGGGCCAGTATGCCCGAGGCAATCGTGCAACGTTTCGTGTTTTTCGTATCTTCGTGCTGCGATATATCGCCCCCTATAGCTGCGATATATCGGCATACGCTGAATATTTAAACACGAAATTACATATTTTTAGCTTAATTTAAATTGAGTAAATAGCCTTGACTAAGCCTTCTAACGTTTTCAAAGCTGCTGACTAACCCTAGGGTATTCAAATTTTAACCTTAATAGATTTATTCCCCAAAAATACTTAATCATTATTAAATATACACATGACATGTGCTATTATCTTATTGGGTCTTATCTAAACCTTATAATATAATAAATATTACCCTCAATATCATTCATATTAATCAAACCTTAGGTTAAAATTAATATTCTTAAACTATAGGTTAAACTTAGAAAATCTACAAGTGTTACTATAAGTGTCCAAATAAATCCCGGTTTGAACCAAAAATCCACAGTCATAAAGATAATACTATTATTACTATAATACTACTATCTAACTAGCTAAGTAAAGTTCTTGGACTCTACATTGATAGCCAAGACCGTTACACTGTGTGTTTAAAAAGGTGCAAGACTTGCTAATCAAGTCATTTAGCTCGAAACGTGTTACTAAAACTACAATTGAACTAGGGTTAAAAGATTTTGGTCTCAAAGCTTCATTTCTTATAAATAAACATTTTCTTTACATGGGATCCCAAAAGTAGTAAAGTTAAAAGACAGTCTACAAAATTTTAGGATTGAAATACAGTTATTAGCCACTCTAAGGCAAAACAGACAATTAAGCTTCTCTCGTCCTGTATCACTCCTGGATCATGGCGGCCGATCAGCTGACTATGTACATTCAGCCTCGAAGTTCTCCATCTCAGGGCTGATCCAAATTGCCCTTGCCTTTACCTGCATCACGTAGCACCCGTGAGCCAAGGCCAAGCAAGAAAACACCATAACAGAGCATAATCATTAAGCAAACAACCAAATAACTCATACAGTATAAACATGTACTCAACAGTCCAAATATTCATGTTATTCAAGTATTCAGCATACCAAGTACTTCATGTCATATCAACAATCAATTCACATATGATAGTCAGGGTTAACTCCCTTAGGTCGCACCCTTTATTTACCCCACTTACTCCGGCCCGATTAAACCGAGCTCAATGAATATTAAGCTGTCCTCAGCTACCAGTGGCCGAGCCGCGCCCTGTGCGCAAGTATTTATTACGACACCCTTAGGCCGTCTATCACATGTCCCATGGCATAATACCATATATGACATCATACAGATATAGGGAGTTCTTAGTCCCATCACAAACACATATCCGGGTGTTTGTTCAATTTTCTTACCTTTAGATTTCGCTAGCTTGTTCAATTTGATCCTCAAGCACGATCCCGTCTGAGCCCTAGCATACACCTAGTCACAACCATAGATCAGAATCATCACCAAACCTCAAATCCAAAACCTAGCCTCAGGACCGATCCCGAGCCCTCGGGAAGCCCTAATTCCACCAAACGGGGTGGTGGAACCAAACCCCGAACCCCCGGGCAAAAACCCATAAAAATAACCCAAAAACCCCTTTCTGGGAACAGGGTAGTGCTACAGCGCCCTAAGGAGAGTGCTATAGCACTACAAGCAGAGCCAAAAGGCTCTGAAACTTCAGGGCCCAACGCTGTAGCGCTAGTCACAGCACAGCCCAGCACAAATTTTTCTCCTTCGAATTTTTCCGAACCAAACATTTCCAAAACTCAACCAAACCTCAACCAAACTTCAAAACAAGCCTCCCAACATCCTCAACTAATCCCATAAGTCCCAACCACAAGAAATTCAATCACATGCACCCCAAAACACAAAATTCACCATGGCTGAATCTAGAGCTCAAAACTCAACAAAAATCAACTGAAATGACAAAACTTAAACCAGAGTTTCTTACCTTTGATGAATGAGCTCAACCTAGGTTATCCTCCACACTTGCTTAGCCTTCACCTCCTCAAAGCTTCAGCCTAAATTCCCTAAAATTCCCACCAAAACTCAGCTCAAAACCCATATTAATACTAAGAACCAGAAACAGAGTTACAACCTCAAGACCTTACCTCAAATGATGAGTAACCTCTGCCAATTCCTCTAGACAAATCAAGGATCCTAACCTCAAGCTCCTGCCAAACTCTCTCTGAGTCTTAGCTCCAAGAGACCTCAAGAATTGGTGATGAGAAGCCTAAACCAAGAGAGAGAAAAGAGTCTCCCACTTTTCCTTCTTTCCTTTTTCCTTCTACTTTTCTTTTCCTTCTTCAGACTTCCTTCAAATTCTAGACATTCCACTAAGGAAAAAATCAGACTTAACTCTTATCCCTTATAAGCCAAATGACCATGTTACCCTCCCATAATTCCTGAGCCTTTAAATCAACCTAGGGGCATTTTGGTCATTTGTTCCCAATTCCTGCTAATTCCCGAGAGTCTCTAATATTTTCCACTCACTTCCCGACGCCTAACTAATCATCAATTATATTCCTCAATATCAAAATAGACCCCAATATATTCTCTAAATTCCTCGAAATACCCCCAGGCTCGCCCCGAGCCGGGTATAAATCCCCGCCGTGACTTTTTCGCTGAACCGCTCACTAAGATCGCCTCGAGTCACAGATTACAAATATATCCACATAATAATGTGGTCTCAAAAATTTATTATTGTTATTCACATTTATGCCCTCAACGACCTAAAATTATGAATATGTCCTTCTAACCTAATCAGGGCCTACATGCATACTAATACACATAGTCATGCATCACAGACATTCAAATAATCATATAACATGCTTTTAATTATTAAATCACATATAATCCAATTATGCCCTCCTGGTGCACTAATCAAGGCCCTTAAGCCCTGTTAGAAAATTTGGGTCGTTCATTTGTCACTCTATTCATCTTAAATGTGGCGTAGAGTTATAGGAAATTAGCCAAATGTAAGTTTGGATCTTCCGTTGGTGATCCCCCAAACTGAACTAATGATTGTACCATTTGCAGAATAGTATGCTTAATTTCAAAATTATTATCCTCGACCGCTGGAGGTCTAATTCATGAATGTGCCCCTGTGATAGTAGGTAGCACATAGTCCCTCAAACTTCTTTGTATTGGTTACTGAACTGGTGCAACTCGTTCAACAACTCCTGCTTCTCCAACATTACCCGTTGCTATCCCAACATTAATATTCTCAGTGTTGTCATGGGCAATGTTGTCAACCCCTCCATTACCTCTATTTTGAGCCATTTTTTCTAACCTTTTCTGTTTTCGATTTCTTCTGCAGGTTTTCTCAATTTCAGGATCAACAGGCACCCTTGATTCAGACCCCTGTCGTCGCATAAACTATGTGAATACCCGAAATCACAAATTGCAAAAAACCATAATGAGAATGGTATAAAAGAAAAGCAACCAAATTAGAAAAATAATTAATTTCTTGATATTAGTAAAAACAGTCCCTGGCAACAGTGCCAAAACTTGTATGGATTTTCTACACGCAAGTATATGCATTAGTTTAACAAGTAATATAATGCAAGAAAGGTTAAACCCACAAGGACTGTTACCAAGTACCAATCATTAATCCTAATATTCTATTTGGTTAATGATAATTTGATTATAAGAATTAAGTAAAACTATTAAAACAAGAATGTAATTGCAAGAACAAAAGATAACAAAGGAAATAGAATTCAATAATTAAATGAATTAGGGCAATTAACTTTATCTACCATCCATTTTATATTTCAGTAATACAAATTATACTATTCAATTTTCTCTCGTGATAGCAGGTCAACAAAAGTAATTTATATTCATACTAGGATATACAAGTCTCAACCTTATGTAAATTTTCTACATCTCTGTGATAATTGAACATAAGACAGGCATTAAGTAAGACAACCCTAAAGCTACACAGACCAAATAGGTACTCTCGTCCTATAATGAAATCTATGTCTATTCAATTATAACATAATCAATTCTCACTTCTCAGATTTTGAATCAAAATCACATAAATCATGTAATAGATGACTAGTCAATCACAAGTATTAAGCATAAATTCGAATAGATAACAAGATAGAATAGAAATCATAAAACTTGCATTAATTCAAAATAAAGTTTTAGGAGAATCCATTAACACCCTAGAAAAAAAAGTTTAGTTCATGACAAAATTTATAATAACTATAGAAGAATTAAAAAGCATCTAAATTATAGAAATTAAAAGTAGGAAATAAGAAAAACTATGATAAGTTCTTTGGCTCCACTTTGCAATCCTCCACAATGTGCTTCACTCCGTATCCTAGGGTTAATCGTCTTCTTAAATACGTCATTAAGAAAGCTTTTATAGTCCCTAATTAATTATGTGCGAAAGGAAAAAATTGCCCTTGAAAAATACCCTAAATTTTGCTTCTGTACGGACTGGCTTCACAACTCCATATGATAGCGTCGCGGCTCTGGTGTGCTTGGCGTTCCAAATTTCGTCTCTAGAATATGTAGCGCTGCAGCTCTATCTGGTAGAGCCGCAGCTCTAATTCCCATTTTAATAAAGTCTCAACTCTGTCTCCCTGGCGCCTCAGCACTAATTTTGGCTGAATCTTTTTTTCTTCTCTGTAACTCTTAGGGCTGCGGCTCTACACCATAGAGTTGTGGCTCTAATTCCAAATTTTCACTAAATCATCTATTTGACCCCCATTTTTGCCAGGTTCCATTCCTTAGCCTGTTTAACACCGTTTCTTCAAGAATTAAGCGTTTTCCTCCAATTTCAAGCTATTTTCTTAATAACCACACTTAATCCTGAAAACACAATAAAAATCCACATAATATCGCACAAAACCAAATAAAAGACTAAAATTGCATCTTAAAACACGCCATAAAAACATACAAAAACTAATCCTAACAAGAAGGAAAGACGAATTGTGAGAGAGAAATAAGAGCTTCTGGTCGTGGGGAGGTGGTGGTGGTGGTGGGGCTGCCATGGGAGAGAGAGAGGGGGTTGGTTTAATGAAATGGGCACTATAGTCAAAATTTTACAAAATGACATATATTTAGGATGCCTATTAATTTTATCATATTGGTGAAATAATATATATTATCAAGCATACACTATGAAATTTCCCACTCATTTTAAAAATGAAAAGAAATGGTAGTGATTTATTTTTATATAAATATTTTTTTTTTTACTTTCACACGATTTTTTAAATACTATTTTTAGTCAAATTTAATGTTTTATAGTATTTTATAATTTTTGGGTATGTCTATAGAAAAGTACATTTCAGTACGACATGCTTCAATTTTACATATGTGGATAGGTTATGATTTTTTTTTCATGACATTATTCGGTGTAAGTCGGCAACCCTCCTCTACATTTTGGGAAAATTCTAAATAATTTAGTGTGCTGAAAACAATGTTGAAATATTTTTTTGCGTACGTGGTGATTTAGGATATCAGGAACTTTGTTTTTGGCAAACCAAATTATCCATAATTTTCCAAAAATGTATATACAGGATAGTTATTGTAACTTACAACAAACACCATCATGTTAAAAATAATTGGGTCATAATTTATCCACATGTGTAAAAACTATAGTGTGTCATACCAATAGGGTAAAAATGACTACCGTATTGCGTAATCCCAATAGTCTTTTATAGAGTTTATACATGTTTGAATCACATGTTTTGTCTATCTAGAAAAGTAATTGGTCAAAACACAATGTCCAAACAAATAATGAGACAAAACAATAAGTCCAAAAATATATAAATTTAGTATTCAATCATTGTAATATTTGTGAAATAAAAATTTAGGGATAATTCTTTTTTTTCTCAATTCTACTTAACAGGCACGGTATCGGTTATGTACTATAGTACCGATTTATGCTTTTTTATACACATAGATAAGTTATGATCCCAATTTTTTTATATGACAGTGTTCATTGAAGGCACAACGAAATTCTTGTACATTTTCGAGAAATCCTGAATAATATAGGATGCCGAAAACAGGGTTTCAAACTTCTAATACCACTCCATCTCTAAAAAAAACTTCTAATACCACAACGCTCGCAATATTATATTTTGACATGTTTTTGACATTTTAAATTATTCAAAAATTTCTAAAAATCATACAACGGTTTATGGTGGTAACTACAATAAACTTCATTATATAAAAAAAATTAAAATTAAAATTTGTCCACATATGTGAACTGGAAGGTGCACTACGGTATTGATTCACCACGGTAGTCGTGCCCCAATTTGTAATAACACCCATTCATTGTTTCTCTATTAGATTTATAAAAACAATACCACATTAATCATATTGTATAAAACATCTTTCCCATAGCAATCTTTTATAGCTTTTCACTCCATTCGTAGTTGAACTCAAAGTAGTTTGTGAAAGAAAATGTTAATAAAAAAATTAGTAAAGAATTCCTAAAGGAAGTGCGGTTGTTAAAGAAGAGTCAAACATTTTTTTCACTCTTGTTTGTTCTTGTCTTCTTGGTTGAAATGAATACCCTTTTTGATTATGTGGTAGTGGTACCATGTTTGTTTTTAATATCCATACTTGGAAAAGAAGCAAGAATGATTCGTTCTATGAAAACAAAAACACAAAGCTTTTACTTCGGATAATATGGCGTATTTTCCAATTTTTAGTTTGGTTCTATTATATATGAAAAGTAGGTTAACACTTTGATAGTCTCAAAAACTAAAATAACATAGATAAATAGTTTTGGGGATAATTTGATAAATGAACACTTTTAGGAGTAATTAACTAAAATTAGTTACTAAAATAATTTAGTTTAATAATACCCATTTTTATAATTATCTATCCCATACTACCCTTACTACAACACACACTCACCTTTTTTTCTAAGTCATGGCTCTCGTGTCCTTCACCAAAAGAGTAATAATTATCTACTTCTCTCAAGCTCTACATGTGGATTTTCTTTTTTCAACTCTTTCTCTCACTAAATTCCACTACTTCCCATACGAACTCTCAATTTTTATACAGTGGAATATGTGAATTGTAATACTTCAAACAAAGTACTCAACTTTTTAGGTCAAATGAAGGATTGACTTATATGTAAGTAATCATGTTTTGAGATATTATATATATATATATATATAATATATACTTAGAAAATGCTAAGATGATCTATGATAATATTCTATATATCATATTATTTTTCCCTCTATATATATATATTATGTTTATGTATGACAAAAATGTTCAAGAACTCTTTAACATTTATTCATATAAAATAGTACATGTCATTTGCATTAAATCACTATGTAAATTATTTTATTCAAATATTTGATATATTAATTATGTATATACATAAGGAAGTGATAAATATATATAAGTAATTGTGATGAGTTGTGATGTGGATCGAATTAGGTGCGTGAATAACTCTTGAGAAGAAAGCATAATAAAAGGGTATAATAAGTAGATTTCATTAAATATTAGGTATAAAATTAAGAGTTATAAAAAGTGGCTAAAAATTGAACAGCCAATCTAAATATGGGTACCAGCCTAATTTTTACATAGTTTTGAAATATTCAAAACTTGGAGCCTAAGATAGTGTAAGTTCCACTTGTCAAGTAGAAGAGAGACTAAAATCATTTTTCTTTTTTCTTTTTTTCTTCTGTTAGGCTATATTTTTCATGGGCCATTCATATGCTTCACTACAGCTCGGAAATGGTCTCTTCACTCTTGGGTTCTTATCATATCTACTTCCTTTACTTGAAATTAAATTTTGAGTTATCTTATTTCAAACACATGTTATTGTTGAAACAGTAGCTTATGTCCTTAATACAGCTATCTACCTTGGATTAAAAGTTTGCACATGCCCAAAAACAAAAAGTACGGTCAAAATTATAAGAAAATTTTGCCTTATGAAATAACTTAGTTATATTTTTTTTAAACAAAGTGCGACTCACATTTATAGAAAAATAATTATAATTATATCCATATTTATAAATATAGTTGTGTTATGATATCAATTTGTTGTCACGACAGTATTAGTTGTGTGTGGTTGATCTTTCGTAAAAATAAGTATACGAATACTTTTTGTAATTTTTACATTACGTAACCGAACTACTTGTGTAGTGAAAGTGTGAATCGAGTTATTTTGTTAAAAGAAAATTCTCTACTAATAGAAAATTTTATACTCTCCTACCATAAATTTTTCCAAAATTACATTAAAGTTACTAACCAATATTAAAATCATGTACAGTAAATTGGGGAAGCATTACTGTAAGACACTCTAGAGTGTCCAATATACATTTATTGGTACAATTTAGTAGGTCTCGTATATTTTATTTTAAATTAAAATATATAAGACTAAATATTTATTTACACTAATAACAATATAAGGTGATGAACACATTAAAGTGTTATTTAACATTTCTCAAATAATTGGGGACTACATATGACTCAACTATTTCAACAAACACTTGTGTCATGTTTGCATTAAAATATGATTGGCCTGATTTTGGTAATTAATAAAGTGTATGTATTATTTTATCTTTTTTTAAATACTTATTTAATACTATTAAATTATATATATTTATACTTTTAAAGAGAATCGTTAAATATCATTAATAAAGTCAATTAGACCCGTTACAAGCTCAAACGAGCAATATCAGTAACAACCTATTATAATTTTCAACTGAAAAAAATATATATAAAACTTCACGCACCGATATTTTAGCTTCCTGCATTTGTAAAGTAAACTAAGTTTCATTTTTGAATGGAGAAATGACAAACCAACTCCAATATTAAATAAACACCTAAAACTAATCATAAGATTAAATGTTTTATTATTGGAAAATAAACAATGATTCACAAAATTCGTTAAGACTGGCATAAAACAACGAACGATCACTATTATACCAATTTTGACATAATAATGTGGCTAACACCGTGCAAATGACGTGTACAAAATACGCAGATAAAGCAAAGATGGCTAACACCCATAATCAAGGTTAAGGTCCTCGCCATCTTCCAAAGAGTGAGGGTCCTCACTACCTCTTCTCGAAGAGGGGTGTCCCACCAACTTTCAAGAAGGGTAGTCCTCGTCACTTTCAAAAAGACCCCCCCCCCCCCCCCCCCCCCCCCCCCCAACCCCCACTTGCAACAAGAGGGGCCCTCGCCAAATAGCCCACCTTGTCAGATTGGCCACCTCGCCAACAAGAGGTGCACCTTGCAAGCAAAGAACGCAGACAACACTTCATTGCTCAATATAGTGGGTTTAAAACCTGCATCTTTTCCATCTCTTCTAGCAATTAGAGATTGGGAAAAATATTGTATCATTGATTTGTTCCTATGTTTCCCATTATAGAAAGTACAATATAATCTATGAAGCGTTTAGAGACTATTACCACTACTCAGATGATTAGTGTAATCAAACTTCCAACTACCTCAAGAACTCAAATTCCCACACGTGTAATTGTTTTTGTTGGTTCATAAATATAGTCACAATAATATTAACTATAGTGGGCATATAGGTCTCTGATTAGTGCTAAAAAATATCAATTTATTAGTTTTAAAGCGTAAAATAAATTAAGTTTTAATTAATATTTTCATAAATTTATTGTAATATATTTTATAATTGAAAATATTAATGTTAATTTAATTTGTTTTAATTTTTCAGAAAATAAAGTGCATTTGGACATTAATAAAAAGAAAGAAGAAAAAAACAATTAAATTTGAAAAAAAAAAGAATAGGAAAATGGCATTTTTAAAATAAAGAGCCCAAATTGCACTAGGCACAGGCCCGCTTCTCTCCCATGCGACCCACAGCGCGCCACATGGCGCTCTGCCTGCTCGCCACGCATCTCCCAAATCCTCCACCAGCCTGACCCACGCCTGACCCAGCTTCCCCCCACGCTTGACCTGCGCCCAGCCCGCCTGACCCGCATCCGAACCCGCCTCGTCTGCCCCTGCAGTCACGCCAGGTGGCGCTTCGTGATTGCCCAATCGCCTGCCTTCAGCTCTAAGCCGCGCCATGTGTCTCTCTCTCATTGGTTGCGACTTGGCCAATGCTCCAGGTGCCACCAACCACCTTCTAGCCCATTTTGTGTGCTTTTTGGGCCTTGGACCCTTCTATTTTGAGTTTTAAAGCTCACATTTTGTGTTGATTTAGAAAAATGGGCATGATGACCATTCATTAAAATAGCTAGGTTAATATTATTAATAAGATTTGATTTTTCAAAATCATATTTTATTATTAATATTTCAGATTTATGTTGTAAACCCCATTTGTAGTTTAATTTCTTTTTATTCATTTTCTTCTTCTATAAATAGGGACTCCTCTTTCACATTTGGTATGTAATTTTGAGAGAAAAGAAACCATAGCAAAATTTCTACTCACTTTCTTCTCATACTTTTTTTTTAGAATTTTGTGAGAATGATTAGCATGATGGCCTAATCTTCCTAGGAAGGTTAGGGATGCTTCTATATGCTAGTGATGTTATTTTGCTATTTTGATTTACTATGTTCTTAATATAATGCATTTGAGTTGTTTATGCTCTTTCAACCTCATCTTTATTTTGTTATTTTTATTTACTTGTGCTAATAACATATAGGATTAGTCATGCTATTTTTATGTGTTTCTAATTAGTAAAAGTAATATTGATGCATAATTTTATGTCTAATCTTCTATTGCATTATTGCACTTGGGTATTTTGTTATTTTTAGATTTATCATAAGATTAACACCTTGCTCCTAAAGTAAAGAACCTTATAACTCAAATGAACTTTTGTTAGAAAATAATATGGACTTTAATGTTAGATTTTCCAAGTAAATGTTGGGATGTGAACCATTTACTTGTGTAGTTTTGTAAATCAAGTAACTAAGTAACTAAACAAGCATATGGATGATTCTTGAAACATTTGTACTTTTCAACTATTGATTACATCTTATTTTTATTTCACTTGTCTCGTTTTATCATTTCATCAAAAAGACAACAAAAAATCTCAAATGTCCATTTCCATCACTTTGTACTAATCTTTTGTGTTTATTTTTCTACTAATACTTTTGTTCTTAGTTATCTCCTTGTGGAATCGACCATCAATCTATACTACAACCACCGCTTAGTGGATGCACGTTAATCAAATTTTGGCGCCGTTTCCACGGAGATAATTTTTCAAGAATTTTAATGGAATTTTTACCAAGATGTTAGTAATTTTATTTGTATTTTTGTTGGTATGAATATTGTGTTAGCATAATATTCTTCCTATTGTGTGTGTTTTATTATTATTTTTTTTATTTTTTTATTTTTATTTGCTAATCTTTGGTTAATTTGAATATTGTTAAAAAAATTAGTTATATTTTTTTTTGCTCTTTTGGTAAAATATATATATATATATATATAAATATACATAAAAAAACAAATAAAAGAGAAAAACGTAAAAAAAAACAAAAAAAAGTATATATATTTATTATTTTTCTTCTTCTTTCTTTTTGGTTACATAAAAAAATTATATAAATATATATATATAATTATATATTTTTTCTTTTCAATTAACTCTAATTTCATTTCTCTTTCTTAATTAATTTTTTTATTTTCTTTTCATTTTTTTAAGTTTAATAAGTATTTGTAAAAGAGTTTACACTTTTTTGGACCATGTGTTTTGACAAATTACTTTTTGGACCCTATGTTTTGTAAAATGGTTAAAATAGAACCCTAAATTCGATTTTGGTCAATGTTTTCTCAACTAAAATCACAAATAATTTACCAAACTAACAATTTAGAACAAAAATAAAATCATTCTGCTTAAAAACTGTGTTGTTATATTCAATTTTTTCTTCATCAAAATTGAGTTTAGGGTTCTATTTTAACCATTTTACAAAACACAGGGTCCAAACAGGTAATGGAGAAAAATACAGGGTCCAAAAAGGTATAAACCCTTTGTAAAAAAAAAAAATTAAGCTTGTTATTTTATCTTCATTTCATTGAAAAAAAAAATTACATCCTCCTTGATTGATATTGTTAAGTAGTTTGCTTCTTCTATTTACTTTATTTTTATGTTGATATATTGTGATAATTTTGTTGCTTTAGGTTTCTTAGTTTAGACTTTTCTTTCTTTTTGCTTTAGTCTTCCTTAGAATTTAGTTCTTCCTTGAAAAAAAAAGCATAAAATTGTTCATAAAATTTCAATCATAAAACACTTAGTATTGAGAACAATTGTGTAATATTTCAAATGGTAAAAACCGATATTGTTCTGTTTAGAAAGATTGGTTGTTAGATAAGGTTTGTGATAGTGTTACCCCCCACACTTATCTAGGAACCTCGGGGAGTTCTGTCTAGGCAAGTGTGGGTTTAAAGCGTTGCCTTGACAACCTTCCCAATATGCCTAGGAACATTTCAAGCATATACATTTGCACTGTTACATTTTTGAACTTATTACTATAAGAAAATCAAGTTTCTTCTGTCAAAATAAGCAATTTTACTCTACTCAAAGGTTATTTGGTCGAAAAGACTTAACTTGTGATCCACCATACTTACTCAGTAACCTCGGGGAGTTCTAGTAAGGCGTTGGAGATCACACCAAAAACCTCCAAATCTACATGAGAACAAGTTTAACAAAAAAAAAAAACATAAAATAAATTTAGTTCTCATTTCTGAGAGTGGATGAATCATTATGAACTTCTAGTGAAACTTCTTCCAATTCATCCACCACTCCTTCTGGAACTCCTTCCACCATTCCTACTTCTCCACACACCTTAGTTGATAATAATCCATTCGCAATGGCTCACAATGATGAAATCCAATCAAGAACTCTCAATGACTACATCCGTCCTACTCACACCTCACACCTTCATGCATTGTATTCCCTCCTAATATGTTGTTTACCTAAAAATGGCTCCTGATGATGTGGCAAGAATTTATTATACGTGGTTGGCACGTGGCAGCATCAAAATGAAGGAATGCTATTCGACAATCGACCAGGTGTTCCTTGCATCATCAGATCTCGTGATTAGATGCGACCAGTCTGGTCGCATGCTTCAGTTTATTTCCTTTAAAGATATGTAATCTTGTAATAACTACATATTATTATTCTCTCTTAATTGCCTTGATACACTGATAATAAGGATAATTAAGGCCCATTGGCCCATGTAACCCCCTTGAGCCTATAAATATGAATGAGAAGGCTCAAGGAAGGGACTTTTGAACCTTGAATCTGAATACTCATAGAAAGAGCATAGTGTGATTATCCACCGAAAAGTTGTAATTCTTCTAAGGCTGGTGAAACTCAAGAACCCTAGTTCTTTGATCACGGCATTAGGATTCAACATCAATAATAACATTAAGTGGACGTAGGTTATTACCACACTGTTGGGGCCGAACCACTATAAATCATTTGTGTCATCTCTTTACCATTTGATTCCAATCTTGATTTTTGTTTGTTTCATTGTCGTTATTTTGACTCCGTGTCGTTGGCCAAATCAAGGGTCAACATTCTGGTGCTTTCATTGAGAAATTGATCAAGAAGCTTTAAGAAAATCAAATGGCAAAGACATCCAAGAGAGCCAGATAGGCTGCTGGCGCTGCGACGTCTCAACCTCCTCCTCCAAATGTGGCTGAGAATGAACCACATTTAGACTTTGAAGAGGAGGAATTGGATTCGAAAACGCTGAGGGCAACACTGGGGGTGTTGCAGGATAAGTTGGCCAATTTGAGGGCCAATCAGGAGAATGCAATAGAGACCTTGGCGCTGCAGCAAAAGGAGATTAAGCGTTAGCGCCAGGAGCTGAATGAGCGGCAGGCGGACATGGACCGTCGGCAGAGAGAGGCCACAACCGCTCTTGAGGTAGCCATTCAATTGGCCTGAGGACAAGCTGCACCGGCCTCGCAACCGGATCAGCCATCGAATGCACCACCACAATGGGCCCAAAATCCGAGTCCTCCAATTCAGCCAGCGAGCCCTCAATGGGCGGAGCAGCCACCTGTCGCTCAGGATGATGTCCCAATATGGGATCCTGAGCAGCAGCCGCATTCTAGAGCTAGTCGTGGCAATCCCTAGTGCCATAGGCAGAATAGGGCGGGACAGCCTCCCCGCAGCCCTAGACGCCAAGGGGATGATGAGCCAAATTGATCGAGCAGGGGGCAGCGTCCTTCTGCCAACAGAAGGCATAATGAGTCAGGCTCTGCGGTAAGAGGCCCCCCATGGCATAATAATGCACGGGGACCCAACAACCAACGCATGCCTCCCCCTGATGCTCGGGAGATGCCAGCCTGAGGAGGAGACAATGTGTACAGCCGGTCGCGACATAGTCGGCCACAGTTTAGAGATGGCCATGACTATAATGAGGCCAATTCTGGCAGGAGGAATGTTGGTCGGGGGAATGAAGAAAGAGGTGGAGACATAAACCCCCCATCAAGAAATAATAGGCCTGCAAGCCATAACGCTGGGGGGCAACACCGAAAACACAACGTCTTTGATCAGCTGGGCGCCAGCGAGCAAAGGCGCAGGGATGATGACTTAAGAGATGTACTCAATGACCAGTGTGAAAGGCACAATGAGTACGCTCCTCTGGCACCAGTCCCCCCAACGATCCCAGACGCGGTTCAGGCTCAAATTGATGCTCTGAACCAAGCAGTACATCAGCTGGTCGGGAGTCGAACATCCCACATAGAGTACGACCGGAGGAGAGGCACTCCGTTTGTGCAGAGGATTCCTATGGCAGAAACCCCCAGCAAATTCAAAATGCCAGTATTGCCAAACTTTGATGGGTATGAAGACCCAATATCTCATGTCAACAAATTTGAGATACAAATGGATATTCAGAAGGTGTCGGACGATGCCCGCTGCAGGATCTTCCCCGCCACACTATTTCACACTGCTTAGGAGTGGTTCTTTAAGTTCCCTCTTGCTAGTATAGTATCCTGGAAAATGTTCGTGAAGGAATTTTACGGACAATTCTATGCTGGTCGCGTACACCCCACTGAGGCCAACCAGCTGGTCGAGATACGTAAAAAGGAGGGAGAGCCCTTAAAGGAGTATGTCCAGCGCTTTATGCGAGCAGTAGTTGGAGCCAAAATAGTGGGCGACGAGGGAAAGATGATGGCCCTCACTTCCGGGGTCAGGCGCCATTCTCCATTCTGGAACAGCCTAAGGAAGAACAGGGTAAAGAGTACCCATGAGTTTTTGGATCGAGCTGATCGATACATCAAGCTCGAGGACGTGATTGCCAACGAGGGGAAATTGCCTACAAAAGATAAGGGACCAAAGGAAGAGCCCACCAAGGCCGCCAACGGGTCGTACAAACCCAATGGTAATGGTAAAGGAAACGGGAACGGAAATGGCAGAAATGGTGGAAAAAGGGCGGGCAATGAGCCGTCAATGTCTGAGAATAAACGCCCCAAAGGCAATAGATATGAGCCGAGATTCACCAACTATACGACCTTTGTTGAAAGTCGAGCAGAGGTCTACCAGGCAACCAATGCCAATGTCCCTTATAAGCGACCAGCGCCTATAAGGAAGGATATCTCCAAGACGGATACCACAAAATTCTGTCGTTTTCACAACGACTATGGACATGACACCAATGAGTGCAACCAGTTGAAGGACAAAATTGAGATCCTGATTAGGCAGGGACATCTAAGGAGATACGTGCAAGCTGTAGGAGGGTCTCAGCAAGAGGCTCAAGGTGGCAACGAGCAGGCGCCTGCACGCCAACGCTCACCACCCTTACAGCCAGCTCCTGTGGCAGGTACGTTACTCACTATTTGTGGCGGCCCACACCTTGCAGGGGACAGTGGTAAGGCAAGGGAGCGATATGCTCGGACCTTACGCCACGACCAGGACATCAAGATGATGAGTGTGGAGGATCGAGCACCAAAGAAGGCTCGAACAGAGGAGGAATTGATAACCTTCTCTGAGGACGATGCCCAACACGTACGATTCCCACACTCTGATCCGATGGTCGTTGACGTTCAAATCGCCAACATGATGGTTAAGAGGGTGTTGGTTGACATAGGAAGCTCAATCAACATCTTATACAAGTCTTCACTGGAAAGAATGAAATTGTCTGTCAAGGACATGGAGCCATGCAACCAAACCATTTATGGTTTTTCTAGCGAAGGGCTTGCCCCAACTGGGTCGATTAGGCTCCCAGTTACAGCAGGAACTGCACATGCAAATAGGACATTACTCACTACTTTCATAGTAGTTGATTGTCCTTCAGCGTATAATGATGTAGTTGGAAGGCCAATTTTGGTCGACCTGCGAGCCGTTACCTCGATATGGCACCTTGCCATGAAATTCCCAACCGACGCAGGGGTAGGATGCATGTTGGGAAATCAGCGGGAAGCGAGGGAGTGCTATAACGCCTCGATATCTAAGGTAAAGAAAGGTGTATCGAGGGAAGTTGCCGGAAAAGAGTTGCAAATGGCTATTGATGTACAAGCCCAATTAGGTGATGATGTCGCCAAATAGGGCGTTGCCCAAAGTGAGGACAGAGATTTAGATCCTCGCTTTGGGGATTTTTATGAAGAAATAGGACCCATCGAGGACCTTGAGGAGGTCCAACTTGATGAAGAAGGTCCGATCAGGGTTGTGAAATTTGGTAAAAACTTAGAGACAACAACAAAGCAAGCACTGGTGGAATTTTTTAGGAAAAACCAGGAAGTCTTTGCCTGGTCGCATAAAGACATGGTTGGAATAGACCCTGCAGTCATTAGCCATGTCCTGAACATAGATAAGAGTTTTCCGCCAGTGCAACAGAAAAGGAGGCTGCTCAACAAAGATAGATCAAAAGCTCTGAAGGAAGAAGTCGAGAAGCTAAAGGAGAATGGATTCATCTGGGTAGCGTTTTATCCATCTTAGGTCTCTAATCCCGTACTAGTTCCAAAGCCGAATGGCAAATGGAGAACGTGTGTGGATTTCACAGACCTTAATAAAGCCTGCCCTAAGGATTGTTTCCCACTCCCTAGAATCGGCCAGCTGGTCGATGCCACTACAGGGCATGAGATTCTATCATTCATGGATGCATATTCCAGATACAATCAGATCAGTATGCATCCCCCTGACGAGGATCACACTAGCTTTCAGACTGATACAAGGCTTTATTGTTACAAGGTAATGCCCTTCGGTTTTAAAAATACTGGTGCGACTTACCAACGATTAGTCAATCACATGTTCAAAGAGCTAATCGGAACAAACATGGAGGTTTACGTCGACGATATGCTGGTCAAGTCGAAGAAGGCAGAAGGACACATAGGGGATTTGCAAAAGTGCTTCAACGTCTTGAACAAATATCAGATGAAGCTAAATCCCCTCAAGTGCTCCTTCAGAGTTGGATCAGGGAAATTCTTGGGATTTATAGTAAACTCGCGAGGAATTGAAGCCAATCCTGAGAAGATCAAAGCTCTGGTCGATATGAAATCGCCAATAAAAATCAAAGAGGTTCAAAGCCTGACCAGGAGAATTGTTGCTCTCAATAGATTTATTTCCAAATCAATAGACAAATGCGTCCCATTTTTTAATCTACTCGGAGGCAACAAGAAATTTGAATGGACAGAGGAGTGCGAACAGGCTTTTTAAGCCTTAAAAACTCACATGTCGCAACCACCGATTCTATCAAAATTGGTCGATAAAGAAACTTTGTTCATCTACTTGGCGATCACAGAATATGCTGCTAGTGCTGTCTTAGTAAGAGAAGAGAAGAGGAAGGCGTGCAAAAGGCTGTTTATTATGTAAGCAAGATGCTAATAGGGGTGGAGCTGTGGTATCCACCTATTGAAAAACTAGCCTATTGCCCGATCTTGGCCTCCAGAAAATTGCAGCCATGATTCCAAGCTCACCCAATCACAGTTTTGACTGACCAACCTCTACGGCAAGTTCTGCAGAAACCAGAAGTTGCAGGCCGATTATTGAAATGGGTGATCGAACTTAGGTAGTTTGATATCTCTTACTTGCCACGAACAGCGATAAAAGGACAGGCTCTAGCCGATTTCATCGCACAACTCACTAGGCTTCCAGACGGCGAGCAACCAGAATGGTTTGAAGAACCTAAGTCTCAAAGCCAAACTCCTTCTTGGAAGTTGTTTACAGATGGTTCTTCTAATGAGCACCACGCAGGAGCAGGAGTGATTTTGATAATGCCTGAGGGGCATTGATTTCACTACGCAATTAGATTTGACTTCACTTCCTCTAACAACAAAGCCGAATATGAAGCACTGCTCGCAGGATTACGGTTAGCCAGAAGCATGCACATAAAGTCACTTGATATCTACAGTGACTCTCAGCTAGTGGTCAATCAAATCATTGGAGAATATCAGGCCCGAGGCTTAAAAATGGTTGCTTACTTAAATAAAGCAAAGGATCTATTGGTGCAGTTTGATAAGTACACCCTCCAGCAAGTACCTCGTGACTAAAATTCAAACGCTGATGCTTTGGCCAAGTTAGCAAGTGCCAAGGATGCTGACACCCTGAACATAGTGTCAGTTGAATGACTATCTGCACCAAGCATCCGAGAAGAAGAGACCTCTTTGGTGATTTAAGCGGCGGATACATGGATGGCACCTTACATAGAGTATTTGATGAAGGGTGTGTTGCCAACGGACAGAAACAAAGCTAGGACCCTTCAGCGGCAGGCTGCTAGGTATATCCTGGTCGATGGAACTTTATACTGAAGAGGATACTCAATGCCACTCCTCAGGTGTATTTCGAAAGAGAAAGCCAAATAATTGATGAGAGAGGTCCACGAAGGTTTTTGTGGGGATCATGCTGGGGGGCAGAGCTTATCAAAAAAGATCTTAAGGCAAGGATACTTCTAGCCAACAATGAATGAAGACTCGATTGAATTTGTGCAGAGGTGTGACAAATGCCAGAGGTTCTCAAAAATTCCACGAGCAACCCCTAATGAGCTAAAACAGATGCAAAGTCTGTGACCGTTCACAGTCTGGGGTATAGATCTAATCGGATCTCTACCCACGAGAAAGGGTGGCGTCAAGTACACCGTAGTAGTCATCGATTACTTCACTAAATGGGCCGAAGCTGAACCACTTGCAACCATAACAACCAAGAAAGTGCTGGATTTTGTAGTCAAGAACATCGTGTGTCGCTATGGATTGCCAAGAAAGATTGTTTCAGACAACGACACCCAATTTGATAGTGATTTTTTCACAGATTTTGGCGAGCGGCATGGAATTATCAAGAGCTTTTCTTCAGTTGCTCACCCTCAAGTAAATAGACAAGTGGAGGCAGTCAATAAAACACTAAAAGATACTCTGAAGAAAAGACTTGAAGAAGCAAAAGAGGCATGGCCAGAGCAATTGCCTGAAGTCCTTTGGTCGTACAGAACGTCCCATCGCATAGCAACAGGCCATACCCCATTTTCCTTAGCTTATGGATATGAGGCTATGCTGCCTGTTGAGTTAGATCCGCCATCACATCGAAGAATAACGTACGATCAAGGCTCTAATAGCCAGTTATTGATGGAATCTCTTGATTTTGTCGATGAAAAGCGAGAGCAAGCCCAACTCCGAGTAACATCTTACCAGCAAAAGGTCGCTCGGTATTTCAACTCTAAAGTACGCGAAAGGAAATTCAATGCTGGAGATCTAGTACTTCGGAGGGTTTTCCTCAACACCCGCGACTAGGCTGCTGGAGTACTCGGACCTGATTGGGAAGGACCGTACCAAATTGAAGAAGTCCTCCATCCAGGCACTTACAAACTTGCTCGCTTAAATGGAGATCTCATTCCTCGATATTGGAATGGAGAACACCTACACAAGTATTATCAATAAATAATTCTTCTTAAAGAATTGCCTTGTATTAATTTTACTTTTTACAAGTTATGAAAAAGGGTTGGTCATTTTATGTGACTGATTGCTTATAAGTGTAAGATCATTTTGTTGATCACTCGTACAGACATGTTTTGTCCATTTATTATGAGAAATAAAAGGGATTATGCGCAGCCAGTCATTCTTGCCAATTATTGTATTTATTACAAGTATTTGTTCATTACGTGTGTTGTTTTGCTGTATTATCATTTTAAATTCTCTACTGCGAGCAGATATGTTCGTACATGTTTCAGTCAAGGCAAGTGACTGAGGACCTAAAGCTCCTTAATCACTTGGGGGGCATATAAGGCATCTAGTAAGCAAAGCATATCGACAGGTATGTAAACACACGAGCAAAATAAGTGAGAGCATGCTACGGTACTTAGAGTATTTTCAAATTTTGTATTTTGTTAAATCAAACCAAAGTACTATGCTAAGTTCAGTCATGCAAACATATGTTATAATAAATGCAAGTATTATAATATCAAAAAGGAAACCTTTTACACCGCGAGCAGTTACTGCTCGGATGTAATTGTCTGATTAAAAGTTAAAGCTGCCCATGCAGCAAAAAAATAATTGTTTTAAAAATAAAAAAATATAAAAACATTATAATCACGAGGCAGGAGGGTCTTGTGTATTTTCCTGGTCGACTGCAGCTTCGTCTTCATTATCTGCGCCTTCAACGCCAGTGACCTAAGAGATTTTGGGCGAAGTTGGGATCTTCGCTCTTTCTTCTTCCGCCAAGCGAGCAACGCACCGGGCTATTTCAGTTTGCCTCATGCACTCGGGGAGATAGCTGAAATTGGCCCCTTTATTGTGTTTCCATAAATCATAGAAACACTTGGACTTGGCGCCCTTGTACCTCTCCAGATTGTTGGCGTTGGCTTTTTCAAGATTGTTGATCCGAGCCTCCAACTTTTTAGCCTCTTGCCTGCTCTCGATCAGGTCCGCCTCGAGCGTTTTGGCTTCGCGAAAATTGATGAGGTGAGACTCTTTGTACTTCTCCTTAGCTTCGAGGGCTTTGTCCAGGGCAGACTGCTTTCCCTTCATCTCCTCAACCAGTTTATTTTTCTCCTCGAGCAATCCCACATTTGCCTTTTGAGCCGCCTCAAGTTGTTCGGCATATTTTGCTTCAACGTCGTTAAGATCCTCAGCGTGTCATTGCTCGGACGCCTTGGATTGATCAGTGATGACCCCCGAGCGGAGCCGAGCGGAGCCGACCGGCAGTCATGGTCAGCATGGCCTGCAATCAGAACAAAAGTCAAAATGACTATAATAGATAAAGAGATTGAGTCTCAAGAGACAACTTACACTGGCAAGCTCGTTTAGTGCGCGGTTCAAGATCTGGTCGACCTCCATCAACTCTGTCCCAGCCATGACTTCTCAACTGCGCTCGTGCCTCAGGATCCTAGTCAACCTGTCCTTGGCCTATCTTAGAGTGTGGCTCGATATGTCATCCCCTGTTTGAACAGGGGCTGTCGACTGTGTCTGATCGACAGGAGCCAGTTGGGAAGGGGTTGACTCGACCGGTGCAGGCGGAGTTTGCTGCTCGAGGGGAGATGGAGGTGGTGTTGTATTTTTCGAAGGACCAGCTGCTGAAGGGTCCTCAGTGCGGGATTTCTTTGCCGGAGGCTCTTTGCTGCACTCCCCGTGATGCTGCCTGCTCGCCTTCTTCTTGCTCGCAGGAGCATCAGGTGCACTGTAGAGGTCGAACATCTCTTCGGATGGCATGTTTGTAAGAAGACAAATACACGAACAGTTAGACAGTATAAATAAATGAGTGTGCTGTGTCAAAAAAGGAAACAAAGTCAATTGTAAGTAAAATATCTGAGCTATAATTACTGGTCGCTACATTATATACTCTACTAGTGTTACACTCACTCTCTGGCATTAAGAAGTTTGAATCTAAAGTGGGAGTGTACTTAAAGTTGCCGTCCCCGTCAAATAAGTGACAGGGAATTGGAAAACTATCTAAGAGCGAAAGATCAGTACCGTTCTCATCTGTAGACTCGTTGATAGGTACAAGGGGTTCAGAAGCTTTCTTTTTTCCCTTTCTCGAAGGGGCAGGGGGCGCGGTTGCTCGCGGGGTGCTGGAGGGTTCCCTGATTGTCACGCCAGTTGGTCTCCTCCTTCGAGGTTGCGACACATCTGGGTGCTGGTCAGGAATTTCCTTGCCGGTGGCACTCCCCGCCGTTGACTCCCTCACGTCCTGGTGAGGTGCTAGAAGCCCGACTAGTCTCAGGTTGGCTTTAGTGACCAGCTGTTTGGCGCTCTTCTCTACGTCAGTCATGCTGGCCAGTAGCGCTGCTCGGACCTCCATTTCTGGAGTAGGATCCAGTCACAGCCATGGACCTGAAATATGCTAACTCTCTAAGGGGAATGCGGATAAAATACCAGGAAAATAAACGACCAGAAAAATGAAGAAGTTACATCCTTGGGTGAAGGCTAGGTTGTTGGCGACCATGTCGGTAGTCAAAAAGTACTCTAGATGGTACTTCCCCACATTGGATTTGAAGGTGGTATCACTCAGGAAAGTGCGGGTTGTTTCCTGGTGGCAAAGATGAAAGAACCCTGTATTTTCTTTGTTGGGGTTGGATTTCAGGTCGCACAGGTAGTTGACCTCGTGTGGCGTAGGAATAGGCCACTTCTTGTGACTGTAAAGGATATAGAGTGCGAAGATCATTCTATACCCATTTGGGGTTATTTGGAAAGGAGTGACCCCAAAATAGTTGGCCACTCCTTGGAAGAAAGGATGGAGAGGCAGGATCGCTCCTGCCTCAATATGATACCTCGACCAGGCGCTAAAGGCGCCTCCAGGCAGGTTTGCCTGTTGGTCTCTGGTGGGTTGGACTAAGGTTACCCCAGGAAGTCCATACTTCCTGATATAATTGGCTATCATCCTAACCGAGATTTGGCTAGGAGGAGAAACGTACCAATCGACATCTAGTCGAATGACGTTTTGGAGTTGGGCTTGATTTTGGATTTCTGGATCAGGGATATTTTCTTCTCGACCACTGGTCGAAGGAATTTCAGCCCGAGGAGCAAGCTGATTTGAAGAAAGATTGGGTGATTTCTTTTTCTAGGCAGTAGACTTTACTCGACCCATGTTTTGAGGTGGGGTCGAATGATAATTTGGGGTGTTTCAAGAAAAAGGGATCTCTAGAATTAGCAGTGATGGTTGTTCTTCATCCTCGAGCAGTTAGGCCAGCAGATCGTCGTTAATTGGCCTCTCACCTCCCCACAGATCTTGCATGAAAGTCTACGAACAGAAAGGGGAAATGAGAATCTAATGGCCAAAAGCATCAAGATGTTTAGAAGTTGGAATAACGTTGCTCGTGTATAAAAGTTAAGCTTTTATACGACCAGCATCATTTTGACAAAAAACACTACATCTCAAGCGACCAGTTTGGAAAATGGATTAAAAAACAGAAGTGAAAAGTTCTTCAGAAAAACTTTTCGACTCTGAAAGGGCAGGAAAACCCAGTTTTTTCTACAAGCTTAGAAATCGAATTTTTACTTCGATTTCATGCCCTAAAGTTATAATCCTAACTACCCAACTAGTTCATCATCCCAACAAAGTGTTATTTTCCTTCCAAATTCAACACTAATATCTATATGCCCATTTACCCCAAAACAGTTTCTTTCAAGAACATTCAAGGACTCAAGATACAAAACAGATATAAAATAGATATTGTATGGCATTTCAACGACTGAAAAGGTTGATAAACTTACTTGGGTAAAGATTGAAGCAAGTTTCTGAGACACTAAGTCGGTTGGCTGGGCAGAAACTCCATGGATCGTCAAGGTCGTCTGGGTTTCTGAGTTTTCTACGCCTTGTTCTTCAGTGTTATTGAGGAGAAAGTTAAAAGTAAAAAGTGAAAAATGATACCGGGGGATTATTTATATTGATCGTGGCACTGTAAAAGAGGTAATAATGCGATTAATTTTTCGAAGCATAGGAAAATGCAACAGCAGTCAGACAACTTTTGGGAAACTGAAAAAACATGATTGGTTGCCTTTTTCGAGAAGGCATGGGTGACTCTGACAGATTTGGTGGGGTACGCGAAGAGTCAGTCTCTTAAGTTTACTTTATGCTGGTTGCAGTAAAATAAACTTGGGGGGCAAATGTTTCCCTAAAAATGGCTCCTGATGACATGGCAAAAATTTATTACAGGTGGTTGGCATGTGGCAGCATCAAAATGAAGGAATGCTGTTCGACAATCGACCAGGTGTTCCTTGCATCATCAGATCTCGTGATTAGATGCGACCAGTCTAGTCGCATGCTTCGGTTTATTTCCTTTAAAGATATGTAATCTTGTAATAACTACATTTTATTATTATCTCTTTATTGCCTTGATACGCTGCTATTAAGGATAATTAAGGCCCATTGGCCCATGTAACCCCCTTGAGCCTATAAATATGAATGAGAAGGCTTAAGGAAGGGACTTTTGAACCTTGAATTTGAATACTCATAGAAAGAGTATAGTGTGATTATCCACCGAAAACTTGTAATTCTTCTAAGGCTGGTGAAACTCAGGAACCCTAGTTCTTTGATCACGACATTAGGATTCAACATCAATAATAACACTAAGTGGACATAGGTTATTATCACACTGTGGGGACCGAACCACTATAAATCATTTGTGTCATCTCTTTACCATTTGATTCCAATCTTGATTTCTGTTTGTTTCATTGTTGTTATTTTGACTCCGTGTCGTTGGCCAAATCAAGGGTCAACATATGCTTGCGTTTGACTTTAAACTTGACATGATTCAACTATTAGGAATAATGTCCTAAAAGCATGTAAATACATTTTATTGGTTTTAAATAAAAGTACAATTTTATTATATTTGAATGTTATAATTATTGTTTGAATTAATTATATAATAATATCAAGAAAATTCCCTATTCATTCATGAGAATATGATCTTGTATTAGTACGAGAGAATTAAGATCATATATAATGAATAAAATAGTCAGTAACATATTAAAGTAAGGAATTTTCTAATAAATGGTTACTAGTGTGGTTTGCTAAGCACACGAGATGCAAGCAATCTAAATTCGAATTACTAATGTGGATAGACATCTTAGTAAATGTGTTGTATATAATAGAGATTATATATGACAGGACCGATGGGAATTAATTATCTTTATAAACTTGCCGTTTGACGTAAAGATTTAATTCTTGTCATAATAGATGATCATTTGTAGATCAGTCTAAATTTTGAGTATTCATGAACTCATGTTTATGTTTATTAGATATTTTGATTCACTCGTTAAGGTCTCTTAGAATAATGAGGCTAATGACTTTTGTTTTGGAGATTCAATATCATGGATGGCTAGGATCATGAATTACAATATTTGAATCCATGCTTTCTTAACGGATTGAATATTGGTTCATTTAAGGGTTGATTCTGGAATTGAATAGTTATTGAGCTCAAATCTATAATTATATTATAGATTAATTATTTACTAGTGAATTAATGGTACTTAAGGATCAAGAGGTAATTATAAGGGCAAAACGGTCATTTTGACCAGCTCTAATTAACGAACCAATAATGGAGGATAGAACTACATATATTGATTATATCAAGGACTACTAGAGAAAACTCTGTAAATATAATTCTATAAATTCTTAGAGTGCAATTCAATATTTATAGTGGAGTAATCATGGAATTAATAAATAAGATTATTAGATTAAAGAGTTTAATTAATAATCTGGTTTATTGGAGCTTTGTATTATATGTCCATGGTCCCCAAATCACCTCTGTCCTACACTGTCAAGGGTAAGGATGTCAAAAGAAAGATTTGTTAAGAGAAATGACTAAATTGCAAAGGAATTAATTTTCCAAAGCAAGGAAATAATTATTTGATAATTATGGGTAATTGATTAATTGTGAATTAATTAATTATTTAACTATATAGTTTTTATTTTAAAAAACTATAGGTTAAAATTAATATTAATCTTGTTTGGATTAATATAAAGAGAGAAAATAATAAATATCTTATTTATAATATGATATTTATTTATATAATTTAAAACTGATATTTAAGATAGAGTTAATTTTGAATTAACTAATACTTATGTTGGAATAAATATCTTGTATTAAAAGTTGATTAAATAAACAAATGAGAAAATTAAGGCAACCTTAATAGGGTTGGGCTACACACATTGTACAGTATAGTGTATGGTGCCTAACATCAGAGTTTTTATCCCTGGGATTTGAATTTCGAATTTCAAATAAATTTGTTTAATCAGTTATTTAATTATTCTTTTCAAATATGATTTAAAAAGATAATTAAATGAAATTATCTAATCAATTTTAATTTGAATTATATTTTAATTAGATAAAGATTATTTAATTAGATTAAATATCTTTATAAATTTAATATACGTGATATTCAGACAATGAAGGTTAATCAGTCTCTCTCTCTAAAAAATGATAGTTTTCTCTAAACCTGAAAACTATTCTAAACCTTCTCTCTGTCAAAAATCTCTATGAGTACATCTAGGGAGTCACATAAATCAACTTTTTGAATCCTACATGCCTACATACGTCCTTGTGTGTTTGAGGATTGGTTTGGAAGATCAGGGTGTGAGATCTCAGAACACTAGATAGGAAGATCGTTGATTTATACAAAAAGACTCAAGGACACTCGATAGGCTACAAGAGGTAGTCCCTGATCTATTTGTATGTGATTTAATATTTATATATGTATATGATCCTGACTTGTATTAATATTTATTAAAATGAGTCCATATATTCCGCTGCGTACCTTTGATTTGATCATTTAATACCAACAATTGGTACCATAGCAGTTTATACATATATATATATATTAAATATTGTGTGAGCTTATTGCATTTGTTATATGTATGTTGATGTGTATATTGAATGAATGGATATGCTTTTTGAATGTATGGTTGGATGATGGATCGTTAATTATATGATGCTATTGGGTTAGGAATTTTATTATTTTTCTAGATCTTGTGTAAGCCCTAAAGAGCATAGGATTTTTTGTAATTTTATTTCTTGAATTTTAAATTTCAAAATTTGTACACAAAGAAAAACAAGAGGAACCCAAGCCATGCACCTAAGAGGCACACGGCCTGAGCCCCTGCTCACCCTCATGCACGGCTAGGCCCAAGCCTCCACCTGCTGCTGCGCGCGCCAGACGCACCCAGCCCCGCGACTCCTAGAGTGCAGCCTCGTGACTCCTAACGTGCACCCAGAGCCCATGTGCGTTTGCACCCGCCTGCCTCCCCATGCGCCAGGCCCCTGGCCGAGCCATTGCACTTCAGCCTGCCGCCCACCCCGAGCCTTGGCTCCTTCTGTCGCCGGCCCTAGGGCACCATTTTGGTGCCCAAAACTCTAATTCCTAAGTTATTATAAAATATCTTTTATTTAATTAATTTTTAAATTATTTGAATTTAAAAGTTTAATTATCTTATTTTATTTTATTAGAAAATAAAATATCTTTTAGTTGGTTAAGATACTTTAATGTCTTAAGTTTAAATAATTATTTGAATTTGATTATTTAATTATTTAAATTCAACTAAATTAAAAAGATGACAAAAATGGTTATTTAATTAAAAGTTTATTTTAATTAAATAAATTAATTAAAAAATTTGTTTCTAATGAATAAGTTGAGCAAAACAAAGTTCCTAAAGATTAGAAAGAAAGCCTAAAGGAGAGGATGAGCATTCTTGGAGAGTCTTGAAAGCTACATAGCCTTAGATTGCAATTTTATTTCCAATTTTTATAAAGGGTTGTGAATCTTAGAAATACCCATTAGTACTTGGTTCATCATTTATTGTATTTATTTAAATAAATATTCATTGATGTTTGATTAATAACATGATTATGCATTGGTCCATTACATGTCATTCATGAAACCCCACACAGTTTCTCATTAATCATGCATCTTTAAGAAACATGATTATCTAGGATTGTCCTATTTGTTTATATGAATTGCTTTTAGTGAAATCAATTGCATGTAAACTACTAAGTATTCATTTAGTTAAAACTTGGTAAATCACACCATAATAAAGGCAATAGTTTTTTTTATAGGCCTTTAAGATAACCAACTTTATGTAAAAAGCATTTTAGTAAAGTTAGATGAATGTAATGGGTAATTATCTAGATCACATTAATTAGAGAAACAAACTCTTTTATAATTATGATTTTTGTAATTAATTACATTCATAGGGTTATTAATAAACTAGTAATTAATTTAGAATCAATTGATTATTTTTATAAAACAAATTTAATCTAAAATAGTAAGTGGGAGAAGGTGAACCTCTCAATGTAACCTATGGTCTTCATTATTAGTACAACACTCTGAGATATGAATAGGGCCTCGAGGCGACTTTGTTTTCGTCCCCCTAACTAAGGTTTCTAGACATATCAATACCAAGGTTGGCTTCTTATGAAGATAGGAGGAAGTGATGTATTTTAGGCTTGATCGACCCTAAGGCAGCACTATCTAAGTTAAGTCATGAAATCCGAAATAATGGGTTACACTTACAAAGATGTAATTAAGCTTTTGCGGTGGATAATTGCATCTTGACCAAACCAGTGGTACTTTATATTTAAAAGAGAAAATAAAGAGTTATTTTAAGTTTTAAATTATAGAGATAAGATTGTCTTATAAGTTATCTGAATTTAACTTGATCGACCTTAAGACGACACTTTATTTGTTGGGTATTTTTATCGTGGAAAATTAAATGTTAATTTATGTGTTTTAATTGTTGCATTCATGCATCATGTTTACTTTCCAAAACATTGATATTTTTTCAAATGATAATATTATTGTTTTTTATTTATTTCAGTAATGTCGAACGGTGGCAATCCAATAACCGCTTTACTATCACTTGAAAAACTTAATGGCGATAATTTTATAAGATGGAAATCAAATCTAAATCTTATGTTAATCTGTGAGAACCACAAATTTGTCCTGACTGAGGAATGTCCTGAAGAGCCCGCTGCCACTGCCCTGAAGAATGTTCGGGACAAGTATGATGCTTGGATTCAATCCAATAATAAGGCAAAGTGTTACATGCTTGTGAGCATGAATAATGTTCTGTGAACAAAGCATGAAACCATGGAAACTGCGTTTGAGATAATGGATTCTCTGCAGTCCATGTTTGGGAAGCAATCTGATCAAAGTAGACATGAGGCTACTAGAACCTACATGACTACTAAGATGAAGAAAGGTGTTTCTGTACGTGAACATGTTTTACACATGATTAATGTGATGCATGAAGTAGAAATACATTGGGCCATCATTGATGAGCATACACAAGTAAGCATCATACTGGAATCGCTCACTCCTACCTTTTTTGCGTTCACCACCAACTATATTATGAATAAGTTGGAATTCAACATGACCCAGTTGTTGAATGAACTACATACATTTGAGTCTCTTAACAAATCCGTTACTAAAGAGACTGAAACAAATGTGGTAGAGGAGAAATCCAAGAAGAGAGAGAAGAACAATAATAAGGACAAGGGAAAGGGAAAAAGTCCAATAAAGGCAAGAAGGCGCCAAAAGCCAAGGAGAACAAAATTGACAACAACTCCTAGAAGAAAGAACCAAAAGGAAATTTTTTCCACTGAAGGTCACTGGAAGAGAAACTTCAACAAGTATCTCTTTGAGTTGAAAAAAAAGGTAAATATGATTTACTTGTACTTGAAGCTTGTGTAGTGGAAAACGATATGTCATCCTAGGTTTTAGATTCAGGAGCCACTAACTATGTTTGTTCTTCCATGCAAATACTTGAGTCATCAAGGGAGTTGGCAGATGGTGAGGTGACCATGTGAGTTGGATGTGGAGCTCTCGTTTCAACAAGAGCAAAGGGAACAGTCCGTTTAATTTTTGGGAACAATTATTTAGTTTTGAATAATATTTATTTTATTCCTGGATTTTCTAGAAACTTAGTTTCTTTATCTATGTTGCATGAACAATTTTTTGATATTTCTTTTAGTAATAATGCGATTGTTATTTCAAAGAATGGTTTCGAAATATGTCAAGCAGAACATAATAATGGACTATATATGCTCAAACCAAATGAACGAACACTCAATAATTCAGAATTATTTAAAGTAGCAAAACTGCAAGGTAACAAAAGACCAAAAGTTTCAAACGAGGATGAAACTTATCTTTGGCATCTTAGACATGGTCATATTGGTCTAGATAAGATAAATCGGTTAACAAAAGATGGACCTTTGAGAGAACTAAGAGTTGGAACTCTTCCAGTTTGTGAATCTTGTCTAGAAGGTAAAATGACCACACACCCTTTCTCAACGAAAGGCAATAGAGCCAAAGAACCTTTGGAGCTTGTACACAATGATGTCTACGGTCCAATCAATGTACAAGAAAGAGGTGGATATGAGTATTTCGTCACTTTTATTGATGATTACTCAAGATATGGTCATACTTACCTAATGCTTAGGAAATCTGAAACCTTTGGTAAGTTTTAAGAATTCAAAGCTGAGGCTGAGAAGCAGATAGGTAAGACTCTAAAGACACTTCAATTTGATTGAGGTGGAGAATATTTGGATTTAGAACTCAAAGATTTCTTGTTGGAACATGGTATTTTATCCCAACTCACAACACCACGAACGCCACAACGAAATGGTGTTTCTGAAAGAAGAAACATGACCTTGTTGGACACAGTCAGATCTATGTTAAGCTACTCTTCACTTCCTCTCTCATTCTAGGGATATGCACTTCAAACGGCAACGTACATTTTGAATGTAGTCCCATTTAAGACCATTAGCAAAACACCACTAGAACTGTGGAATGGAGACAAACCTAGTTTGCACCATTTCAGCATTTGGGGATGTCCTGTTCATGTTCTTAGACCTAAATCAGGGAAACTTGAATCAAGGTTGGAAGTGTGCATTTTTGTTGGCTACGCTCCAGAAACAAGAGGTGGTTATTTCTATAGTCACTAGGATCAAAAGGTATTTTTTTCAACAAATGCGACCTTTCTTGAACATGACTATATGAATAACTATAAACCTCGGAGCAAGGTTGTAACGACCCAAATTTCCTAATAAGGCTTAGGGCCTTGATTAGGGGGCCAGGATGGCAAATTATGGAACTATGTGAATATATGATATATATATGTGTGTGTATCATTATGTGAATAACATTATAATATGACTAGATATGCATGTTTAGGTGTATTAAATATGCATGTGGGCCAATTTCTGTTTAATTGGACAATTTTCATATTTTTGCCATTTTGGGTATATTTGGCATATATGTGGTATGAGTATGGTACTTCATTATTATTTGGTTATGCTTGGGTTACTCAGCACGAGGCGATCCTAGGAAGCAAGCTAGTGGGAAAGTCACAACAGGATTCATACTTGACTCGGAGTGAGTCAAGGGGTATTTAAGACATTACTGAGATATTGGGCAATGATAATAAATATTTGATGATAAATTGGGAGTTAGTGAGATCAGGAGGGAATTATGGGAATTTTGACTATTTTACCCCGAGGGGCGTTTTCGGGACCCCAAGCAGTAGGATTTGCTTGAGGTTACATAAGCTTGAAATAACCTGTCAGAAATAAAAAGAACGTTCAGAACGTTCTCTCTCTCTCTCTCTCTCTCGTTCCCTTTTTGACATTGATCACATTTTCGAAGGAGACTTGAGTTTTAGGACTCGGATTCAAGCAAGGATTGAGGCATATCGATTCTAGGAAAGATTGAAAGCTTATTAGCTGGAGGATTTAGTTGGGAAATGACTCAATCAGAGGAAATCCAATTTTTAAGTCCTAAGTTTTTAAAGTTTTAAGCTTTGACTAGATTTTATGTTTTGATGAGTTTTTGGATGATTTGAGACTTGGGTTTTAATGGTTTTGGATAATTGGGATGTTTGGAAACTTTGATTTTGGGATGTGGATATGTTTGGATAGGTTTTTGGAAGGTTTTTAAATGAAGAAAATGAGGAAAAATGGCGGGGTTCGTGGTTGGGCCGTGGCCCCCAAGCTTGACGAAGAAGGTGAAGTTGGCTGATGGGAAGTTAGGGCCGCGGTGCAAGGTGGCGTGCTGCGGCGCTAGGCACAGGCAGAGAAGGGTTCGACCTCTGTTTGGAGGTGGGCCGCAGTGCAAGTCTGGTGTGGAGCTGCGGTGCTTAAGGGAAAATTTTCCCAGACTTGATTTTTAGTCGTGGGAACTTAATTCTAAGGGTCTGGGATCGATCCTACTACCCAGTTGAGTAGGATTTGACATCCCGGAGGCTAGGACTTGGTCCGAAAGTATTTATTTACTCAATTTTATGGGATTTTATATTATGGTTATGACTAGGTTATCGCTAGGGGCTTGGAAATAGGATCGTGCTTGAGGGTCATTTATGTTGGTATTTATAGATCAAATAAGAGATTATATGCAGCGGAACAACAATTAAAATTGTTAATTTAACTCCACAAGATTTCTAGATCTACTTCTTCACATACATATATATATTGAATCAAAGAGATGAATAGAAAAATTACCTCAAGTCCTTCCTTTCTGATATCTTTTTGTACAGCAAAATCATTGAGATCTCACACTAAGATCTTCCAAAATGTTCTCAACACACAAAGAACGAGTGTTGGCTCGTTATACAAAACAATAGGCAAAATCTATTTATCAGATTCTCAACACATGAGATCTGATAAAGTTTGGACCTAAATTTGTGAAGAACAGTGACCTATGCTTGTAGCACTGTTCTATTTCTCTCACGGAGATTTCACGATATATTTTCTATTTATGAAAAGTATCGCTCTGAAAAACTGATCTCCTTTATTTAATATATCCAATATATATTAAAATAAATAATATTAGTTATTTTAAACAATTTAAAAATAACTAATCAGTCATCAGATTTTTATTTAAATAATAATATTTTAATCATATTAAAATATCTCATTATTTATTTAATATTTAAATAAATAAAATTGTTGAACCAAGATTCCCCTGGAATCTTCTTGTGTGTGTAGCACCGTGTCTGTGCACTGTGCTACACGCCCAACCCATGCCAGGGAGGGCATGTGATTTTCCCAATTTTCATCATTATTTAAATACCAAAAATCCAAAAAATAAATTAATTCAAAATTAATTATATTTTTGTTAAATCAAATAATTAATTAATTTTCAATTAATTAAGTACACATAATTGCATAGAAAAATATTTTACTTATCAAATAAGTCATTTTGACCATTTTTGTATTTATCTTTGTCAGTGTTTGTTTGAGTCATTTTGGGGACCATGGACCTATAACATTAAGCTCCAATAAATTAAAACTAAATAATTAAACTCTTTAATCATAATAGTTAATTTATTAATTCTAATATTTCTCCACTATAAATTCAGAATTGAACTCTTTATGTTATAGATATACTTTTACAGAAATCTTATTTTAAGTTGTCCATTGATATAACCATCTTACAATAGTTCAACCCTCTAATTAATTAGTTCATAAATTAGAATGGAAGAATTACTATTTTACCTTTCTAATTTACTTCTTATTCCTTAAGTACCATTAATTCACTAGTGAATAATTAATCTACAATCTAATTATAGATTTGAGCTCAAAATCATTCAATTCTAGAATTAACCCTTAAGGGAACCAATATACGATCTGTTAGGAAAGATTATATTCCGTATTGTTGATACATGTTCCCAGCCATTCATGATATTAAATCTCTAAAACAAAAGTCATTAGCCTCAATCTATGAAGAGAGCTTAACGAATGAATCAAAAGATTTAATAAACATAAACATGAGTTCATGAACACTCAGGATTTGGGTTAATCTATAAATGATCACCAGTTATGATATGAATTACAAATCTTTATTATTAAATGGTTTTTGGATAAAGACTTTTATTCATATCGGTCCTTGTCATATATAATCATATTATATAAAACACCTTTACCGAGATGTCTTACCACATCAATAATCTGAATCTAGATTATTTGTATCAACATGATACTTAGTAAACCGTACTTACAACCCTAATTAAAGAATTCCATAACCTCAATTTGTTGTTGACTATTTTTATTCATTCATGTGATCTTAATTCTCTCGTACTAATACAAGATCACATTCTCAATAGTGAATATGGAATTTTTCTGATATTTTAAAAAAAAAAATTATTCAAACAATAATTTAATAATCTAAATATAACAATAATAGACCATTGTATTTATTTATTCATTGAAATAATAAATATCTTTTACATGCTTTTAGGACATACTCCTAACAATCTCCCACTTGTACTTAAAGCAAGTAAGGCATTTCTCTCAATCCCATATTACGTACATGGCCCTCGAATTGCTTTGCAGGAAGCGTCTTCGTAAACGGGTCTGCCAGGTTGTGTTCTGATGAGATTTTCATAATGGACACATCTCCTCTATGTACGATTTCTCTGACTAAGTGGTGTTTGTGCTCTATATGCTTTCCTCTCTTGAAGCTTCTTGGTTCTTTAGAATTAGCCTTTGCTCCACTATTGTCACAGTAAAGAACAAGTGGTTTCTCCACTTCTAGAACCACTTCCAGATGCGTGTAGAACTTTTTCAGCCAAACTGCTTCTTTAGCTGCTTCATAAGCTGCTATGTATTCAGCTTCTGTGGTTGAATAGCTATAATGGATTGCTTAATGTTTCTCCAGACAATGTCTCTACATCATTCCCAATGAGTAGGATATCATCAACTTAAAGAACTAAGAAAACCACAACTTTCCCTTTGATGTATTTATAAACACATGCTTCGTCAACATTTTGTTCAAAGCCATATGTTTTGATAGTTTCATCAAAAGTTAAGTTCCAAGATCTTGATGTTTGTTTCAATCCATATATGGATTTCAACAACTTGCATACTTTTTGATCTTGATCCTTCTTAATAAACCCTTCTGGTTGTTCCATGTATATGGTTTCATCAAGTTGGCCATTTAGAAAGGCTGTCTTGACGTCCATTTGCCAGATCTCGTAATCATAGATGGCAGCTACGAATAAAAGTATGCGAATGGACTTCAGCATGGATACAGGAGATAATGTTTCTTCATAATCTACACCCTCTCTCTATGTGTAGCCTTTGGCCTCAAGCCTTGCTTTATAAGTCTCTACCTTTCCATCTGCACCCCCTTTTCTTCTTGTAGATCTATTTACATCCAATGGCTTTAACATTGTCAGGCAGATCTACAAGTTCCCATATAGAATTGGAATACATTGATTCCATTTCTTGATTCATGGCACCTTGCCACTTATCAACATTAGGGTCTTCCATTGCTTCTTTAAAAGTCAACGGATCGTCCTTTTCAGTATCTGATACAAGAATGTGTGCCTCATGTTCATAGCGAATATGATGTCTCACAATCCTCCCACTACGATGTTGCACTAGTTTTTCCTTTTCAGGAAATGTGGTTTCTTTGGTTGTTTTATCATTAACTGATGAAGAAGATGGAGATGAAATTTTATCTGTCATTAGTTCCTGTAAAACTACTTTGCTTCGAGGTTTAAAATCATTCATATAGTCGTGCTCTAAAAATGTTGCATTCGTCGAAACAAATACCTTTTGATCACTTGGACTATAGAAATATCCGCCTCTTGTTTCTGGAGCATAGCCCAAAAATATACACACTTTAGACCTTGAATCCAATTTTCCAGATTTAGGTCTTAGCACATGAGCAGGATAACCCCAAATACGGAAATGTTGTAAACTAGGTTTATTTCCATTCCATAATTTTAGTGGTGTCTTTGTCACAGCTTTGGACGAAACTACATTCAAAATGTAATTAACTTTTTAAAGTGCATATCCCCAAAACAATAAGGGAAATGAAAAGTAACTTAACATAGACCTGACCATGTCCAACAAGGTCCGGTTTCTTCTATCTGAAACTCCGTTTTGTTGTGGTATTCCAGGTGCTATAAGTTGGGATATAATACCATGCTCCAGCAAGAAATCTTTGAATTCAGAATCCAAATATTCACCACTACGATCAGATCGGAGTGGCTTTAAAGATTTACCTAATTGCTTCTTAGCTAAGGCTTTGAAGTCTTTAAGCCTATCAAAAGTTTCTGACTTCTTAAGCATTAGGTAGACATGACCGTATCTAGAATAGTCGTCAGTAAATGTGACAAAATATTCTTAACCACCTCGAGCTTGAATGTTAATTGGACTGCATACATCACTATGTATAAGCTCTAGTGGTTCTTTGGCTCTATTTTCCTTTGAAGTGAAAGGTCTTTTTGTCAATTTTCCTTCTAAACTGGATTCACAAATCGGTAGGGTTCCAACTGTTAGTTCCCTCAAAGGTCCATCTTTAGTTAACCGGTTTATCCTATCTAGACTAATATGACTTAATCTTAAGCGCCAAAGATATGTGTCATTTTCTTTAGAAACCTTTTGTTTTTTGTTACTTTGTGGATTAGCTACTTTGAATAATTCAGAATTATTGAGCGATTTTTCAATTGGATTAAGCATGTACAATCCGTCTTTTTGTTTTGCATGACAAATATTGTTCCCATTCTTTGAAATAAAAATCACATTATTATAAAAAGAAATGCCAAATTTTTTTCATGTAACAAAGATAAAGAAATAATGTTTCTAGTAATTTAAGGAATAAAGAGAACATTATTCAAAACTAGAAAATTATTCTTAAAATTTAAATGGACTGTTCCACATGCTTTAGCTGAAACAAGTGCTCCACTTCCCACTCTCATAGTCATTTCTCCTTGCTCCAACTGCTTTGCGGACTCAAGCATCTGCAAACAAGAACAAACATGGTTAGTGGAACCAGAATCAACTATCCATGATGATTTATCATGTTGCACCATACAAGCTTCGAGTACAAGTAAATCTAATTTACCTTTCTTGCGAGATATTTTGGACAGTTTCTCTTCCAATGACCGTCGACATTACAATGGAAACACTTTCCTTTGGGTGCCTTTTGTTTGGGGTCATTGTTCTTTTTGTTCTCGGGTGCCTTGGATAACTTCTTTGTCTTTTTTGGATTGTCCTTTTTAGGTTTGTAGTCATTGTTATTGCTTTTCCTTTTCTTCTTCTTAGAAGAAGATGGTTTGGCTTCAACAACATTTGCTTCAGCCTGACTTGAGATTGTCTTGTTCAAAGACTCAAAAGTTTGTAATTCATTCAACAATTGTGTCATGTTAAATTCTAATTTGTTCATGACATAATATGTTGTGAATGTGGAAAAAGCAGGAGTTAAAGACTCAAGTATAATGCTTACTTGTGTCTTTTCATCCATGACTGCTCCATGCGTCTCAGCTTCATGGAGTACGCTGATCATGTTCAAGACATGCTCACGCATAGATTGACCTTTCTTCATCTTAGCATTCATGTAGGTTCTAGTAGCCTCATGATGACTTTGATCAGATTGGCACCCAAACATTTCCTTAAGAGATTCTAATATCTCAAAAGCAGTTTCCATGGATTCATGCTTTGTTCGTAAGACATCACTCATGCTTACAAGCATATAGCACTTAGCTTTGTTATTGGATTGAATCCATGCATCATATTTGTCCCGAATATGTTTCGGGGCAGTGGCGCCAGGCTCTTCAGGACATTCCTCATTTAGGACAAACTTGTGGTTTTCGCTAACCAACAACAGATTCATATTTGATGTCCATTTTGTGAAGTTATCACCAGTTAATTTTTCTTGTGCGATTAAAGTAGTGATTGGATTACCAGAGATAGACATTTTCTGAATAAAATAAAAAATACAAATATTATTATATTTAGAAAAATAAATATCAAAGTATCAGAAATTAAACGTGATGCATGAGCACAATTAAAACACATAAAATAAAGTTTAATTTCCACGGTAAAATTTTCTAACAATTAAAGTGCCGCCTTAGGGTCGGTCAAATTAATCTTAGAGAATTTATAAGACATTCTTATCTTTATTGTTTAAAACTTAAAATAACTTATTATTTTCTCTTTTAAACATTAAAGTACCACTTAGTTTGGTCAAGTTATGATTATCCACTAGAAAAGCTTAATCATAACTTTGTGAGTGTAACCCATTATTTCGGAGTTCATGACTTAACTTAGGACATGCCGCCTTAGGGTCGGTCAAACCTAACATACATCATTAGTTCCTATCTTTGTAAGGAATATAACCTTGCTATTGACATGTCTAGACACCTTCCTTAGGGGGACGGAAACAAAGCCATCGTGAGGCGCTATTCATATCTCACGGTGTTATATTAATAATGGAGACCACGGGTAATGTTGAGTTATCAACCCTCTCACACTCACTATTTTGAAATAAGTGTTTTTAACCTAATTAATTCCAAATTAATTATAGATTCTTTAAACTTTATGAACATAATTAAAATTGGTAAGAAAGCATGTTTCTAGGTCCATATCCAATTTTAAATTACCAATTATATTCATCTAAACTTTACTAAAAAATAATTTTAAAATAAAGTCGGTTTAAAGAAATTAAGTCATAAAGACTTAAAAAAATGGTGTGATATTTTACCAAGTTTTCAAAGAATAAAACTAAGTAATTTATATGCAATTGGTTTCGAAAAACAAATCATATAAACATATAGGACAATCCTAATAATCATGTTTCTACCAATAAGATGCATGATAATAACTGTGTGGGTTTTTTATGTATGGCACAAAATGCATGAACATATTATCAATCACATGAAAACAATTATTTAAATAAATAAACAATAAATGTTGAACCGGGTGCTTTTGGGTATTTTTAATTTTACAACTTCTTTATAAAATTAAAATAAAATAAAAACCGCCTAGATCTTTATCAGGCTTCTTCACTTTACTTTCGGTAGGATATGTGTCGTTGGTCCAGAATAATAATAAGAAAACAATTTTCTACTTATCTTGATTAATTGAAACAAAACTTTTAAATAATCATAATTTTATTTTCCACTAATTAAAACAACTTTTAACTAAAAAACAGAAATAAATTTAATTAAAATCTGTTATTTTGAAAAATAAATTTTTAAATAAGATATTCAAAAAAGTTTGTTAGGATAACAAAAATATCTCATTATTTAAATATCAAATTTCTAAAAAATATAATATTTAACATTTTAAACTTAAAAAAAAATAACAGATTAATTTCAGAAAAATAAAAATAACTCTGGACCAGTAAGACGGGAACACGTGGCACTGAAATGTGCTGTCGGGGCCCACTGTACGGATCCCTATGGACGTCCGTACGGCGTCCCTGGCAGCGGCTCAGAGGATGGCCTCGGAGGAACAGTGGCTGAATTCTGAATCCCGAGCTCCGTTTTGACTTTGTGTGATCGGAATTACAATTTTATGATTTCAAAAACCAAATAAAATTACATAAATCCTATGCCCCTTAATGGCGTACACAATGACCTAATCATGAACAATCCTAACCCAAAAACACCATACAATTAACTATTCAACATTCCACTGCATTCAATCATATTAAGCCATCCATTCATTCATCATAAATAAATAAATGCATAAAACTAAACCCACACAGATTCAATATATATGCGAAGATGGCTCTGGTACCATTTGTTGGTATTTATAGATCAAATCAGAGATTATACGCAGCGGAGCAACAATTAAAATTGTTAATTTAACCTCACAAGATTTCTATATCTACTTCTTCACATACATATATATATATATATTGAATCAAAGAGATGAATAGAAAAATTACCTCAAGTCCTTCCTTGCTGATATCTTTTTGTACGACAAAATCTTTGAGATCTCACACCAAGATCTTCCAAAATGTTCTCAACACACAAAGAACAAGTTTGGGCTCGTTATACAAAACAATAGGTAAAATCTATTTATCAGATGTTCTCAATACATGAGATCTAATAAAGTTTGGACCTAAATTTGTGAAGAACAGTGACCTATGCTTGTAGCACTGTTCTATTTCTCTCACGGAGATTTCACGATATATTTTCTATTTCTGCAAAGCATCGCTCTGAAAAACTGATCTCCTTTATTTAATATATCAAATATATATTAAAATAAATAATATTAGTTATTTTAAACAATTTAAAAATAACTAATCAGTCATCAGATTTTTGTTTAAATAATAATATTTTAATCATATTAAAATATATCATTATTTATTTAATATTTAAATAAATAAAATTGTTGAACCAAGATTCCCCTGGAATCTTCTTGTGTGTGTAGCACTGTGTCTTTGCACTGTGCTACACGCCCAACCCATGCTAGGGAGGGCATGTGATTTTCCTAATTTTCATCATTATTTAAATACCAAAAATCCTAAAAATAAATTAATTCAAAATTAATTATATTTTTGTTAAATCAAATAATTAATTACACATAATTGCATAGAAAAATATTTTACTTATCAAATAAGTCCTTTTGACCATTTTTGTATTTATCTTTGTTAGTGTTTGTTTGAGCCATTTTGGGGACCCTGGACCTATAACATTAAGCTCCAATAAATTAAAACTAAATAATTAAACTCATTAATCATAATAGTTAATTTATTAATTCTGATATTCCTCTACTATAAATTTAGAATTGAACTCTTTATGTTATAGATATACTTTTACAGAAATCTTATTTTAAGTTGTCCATTGATATAACCATCTTACAATAGTTCAACCCTCTAATTAATTAGTTCATAAATTAGAATGGAAGAATTACCATTTTACCTTTCTAATTTACTTCTTATTCCTTAAGTACCATTAATTCACTAGTGAATAATTAATCTATAATCTAATTATAGATCTGAGCTCAAAATCATTCAGTTATAGAATTAACCCTTAAGGGAACCAATATACGACCCGTTAGGAAATATTAGATTCTGTATTGTTGATACATATTCCTAGCCATCCATGATATTAAATCTCCAAAACAAAAGTCATTAGCCTCAATCTATGAAGAGAGCTTAACGAATGAATCAAAAGATTTAATAAACATAAACATGAGTTCATGAACACTCAGGATTTAGGTTAATCTATAAATGATCATCAATTATGATATGAATTACAAATCTTTATTATTAAATGGTTTTTGGATAAAGACTTTTATTCATATCGGTCCTTGTCATATATAATCATATTATATAAAGCACCTTTACCGAGATGTCTTACCACATCAATAATCTGAATCTAGATTATTTGTATCAACATGATACTCAGTAAACCGTACTTACAACCCTAATTAAAGAATTCCATAACTTCAATTTGTTGTTGACTATTTTTATTCATTCATGTGATCTTAATTCTCTCGTACTAATACAAGATCACATTCTCAATAATGAATATGGAATTTTTCTGATATTTACAAAAAAAAATTTATTCAAACAATAATTTAATAATCTAAATATAACAATAATAGACCATTGTATTTATTTATTCATTGAAATAATAAATGTCTTTTACATGCTTTTAGGACATACTCCTAACAATTTATTGGAAACCTGTGCTTGGACCAAAGGTAAGAAAACTGCACCCAGTATGTGACATGCATGGTTATTGATGAGGCATGTTAAATGCTCTATATATGGATATTGATTGCATTGTAAATGCATAGCAGCACATATGATTAGGGCATGGCATGAATATTGAATATGGAATTGATCAGAGCTTGAGTCTCTGTAAATGTGCATGATCATAATTATGCTGGTGAATGTTGAGTAAGCATCCTGAATGCCTTATATTTGGATATTTGACATATGATATATGCTTGGGTGCATTGCTTATTTATGAGTGGTACTGACTCATTAGTCAGAAACGACATAGGTCGTATGGAATTGACCAATGAGTCAAGAGCGGCATAAGCGTATTGAGCACAAAGCTGAAATGATTAGATCTAATCAACATAAGCATTAAATGCTTGACCGACCCTAAGTTCGATGAAAATTAAAAGCGCTTGTCCAGTCTAAAGGCTAGTTACTTAGAGCCAGGGCCAAAAGGCTCAGGTGACTGTAACGTCACATGGCTTAGGGTGCAGAACCCAAGTGCGTGACTTATTTGTCCCTTATCTGATTAGGGTGTGGAGCCCAAGTGCGTGACTTATTTGTCACTTATCTGATTAGGGTGCGGAGCCCAAGTGCGTGACTTATTTGTCACCTATCTGATTAGGGTGTAGAGCCCAAGTGCATGACTTATTTGTCACTTATCTGATTAGAGTGCAGAGCCCAAGTGCATGACCCATTAGTGGACACATTAGCCATCTATTCCTAGATTGAATTGATGGTCATCTATACAGGGGCACGGCCCATAATCCTTTATTTGGACTTGTCTGCATGCATGAATAAGGCTATTATTGCTAGGCATGCTATTATGATTTAGTGACTTGCTATTACCTATTTATGAGCATCTGTTTGAGTTTTCTTGCCGAGCTTCGGCTCACGAGTGCTATGTGGTGCAGGTAAAGGCAAAAGAAAGCTAGACCATCCTTGAGTTGGAGAGCTTAGGTGACGATGTGTACATATGCAGCTGCTCGAGCGCCACGACCGAGGGTTTAAAGAGGAACTAGGGTTAAACCCTATATTGTCGCTTAGGTCGGCTGATTGTAAATATTTTATTGTAATTAACCTTTAAAATATATTTTTGGGATCCGAATGTATACAGTAAACGTTGTATTTGTTATATTATTTCATATAATATAATGTTAGATTAAATAATGTGATAAAATGTAATTTGTCTCACCTTGTAACATATTATTGAGAGTCACAAAAATTAGACACATTTGTGTGCCCAAATGTGACATATTTTGGAGTTACAAAATCCGTTACAAATTTGTAACTCCCAAATATTACCCAATAATGTGTATATTATATGTTACACATTTGAGATTGGATTTCACAAAGTCATGATGAAATATGGCTGTTGGAGACATGCTTTTAACTCCCAATAGGTGTTTGGAGGTTACAAAATCATGTGTGAAAGGATTTGGGACGTTTTGGAAAAATGACTTTTTTGTGTTGAAAACGGCCACTGACTTTCACTGGCCACGACCTGGGGGACAAAAGCCAGTGGCTACGGCCTGGGGGACAGAAGCCAGTGGCCGCGACCACTGAAAAGTCTTGGCTGCGGCCAGTGAGGCTGACAACGGCCAGTGAGGCTGATAGCCTATATGGTTTTTTAGTTTTTTTTTTCCAAATTGAACGGTTCTAACATCCCAAATAACTCCCAAATCTCCATTTTAATTCTATAAACATCCAATTAAACATTGGTAATAGCCATGGGGGTTGGTGGAATTTGAAATTCAAAGGGGTATCTCAAACTCTATAAATAGGAGCCTAATGCTCACTTGTAAGACACACCATTTTCCATCCACAAAGCACTTGGCTGGAAAATACACCACAGAGGCTTGATAATTCCAGAGAGCTATTTCCTAGAGAGATCCCTTAGTGCTTAGAGAATAGGGGGAAATAAGCTTTTGGACAAAGCTCTTGAACCTTGTTCATGTTGGTGATCCCCACTACTCTACACTTTGGTTGTGTGAGAGTTTGTTTTTTCCATTGATATTTTCATTGTGTTGTTCTTCTTGTATTATTAGTGTATTGAGTTTGTAATCCTCTACTTCTATTTCTATTTACATATTTATTGGTGTCTTTTGTTTTAGGATTTTAGTTCTTATAATCCTCTTCCTTCTCTTATTTCTATTTACTTGTATTTTGAGCAATTGAGTTGTAATATTTATTTAATCAATTACCTTGTCTATTGTATTCTTTGCATAGAGTTGTATTTTGGTTTTTTCCACTTTTCCATTGAGTATAAAAAAATATTCTCTAACAATCAAAAGCTTATGTTCCTTTTTCAATGGAAGGAGAAACCATGGAGATCATATGAGGATCCAACTTTGAAAAGATGGTAAGATAAAGTAATGTTCTTCTTTGGTTTTCTTAGAAGACTTAATGATTTTCATATAGTGATAGAAATTATAAGAAGAAAAGTTTATAAATGAGATTCATTGTTTTCTAATCTCCTTTGTTTTTTAGTGGTTAGATTAGAAGATAATATAATATCTTGAGTTTTTGTTATATGTGATTAATATGTAAATAATCTAGTAAATTATTGGGTAATATGTTAGCATGTTATAGAATTGTCTTATTATGTGATAATGATAAGTTATTAGAATGACAATTTTATGAGTTTTATATGGCATGCATAAATATATTGATTTTGTGAATCAATATAAATGTGAAATCATGTGTATGATATTTGTAATTCATGTTTTCTTATTAATAAAGAGCCATATTAGTATGATATTAGTCATGTATGTTGACAACTATGTGAAATTATATTAAATTATAATCATGCAAACATTTGTGAGATGATAATATGTTTTATCCTATATTATTGTTAGTATGTAATTTGTGAATAGAAGAATTATCTAAGAATTTAAAATTTTCTCATTTAAAAGATGAGCATCTCATTTTATAAGATAAGAAAATATGAACCTAAGAGGGTTACATCTTTTAATGGTTGTGTCTTTCCATTGCAAGAAAAATGGATTAAAAAATTGTGGGATGACATGTTGACTCAATAGACTTATAGTCTAGAGTGTGGTCAAATGAAATATATTTGAGAATTGTTTAGTGACAATAATTCTTAAATATTCAATGAAGAGACATTTCCAAATTGGAGAAACAGTTTTGAATCTTTACACCAATGGTGAATAAAAGAGAACTTTATTCATTTTGGTTAAAGATGGTGATATGTTTAAATTAATCTCAATGAAGAGATAATTTTAAACAAAAACATAAGAAATCAAAGTGTTTAAATAAATCAATGAGGGGTTATTTTCTTTGATTTAAAGTGTTTAAAAAATTGACATTTTGATTTTGATGAGAAAATCAATGGATGCCAAATTGATGTTTTCAAAAGAATCTCAAAGAGACTCTTAAGAAATACACAAAAGTTGTTTAAGTGATTTTGAGATTATTTAGACAACTAAAAATGAAAATTTGTGATTATTTGTTTGAGAAATTTTCACATTACATTTGTGTTCACATTTTATTTTGTGAAATATATAAAAGAAAGCAACCAAGTGAAAGTTACTTTCAAATAAGTGTTTCTTGCTTTAGCAAGTAAATAAATCAAGATAAAGATTGAGGTTTTATCTTGAGAGTTTATCATGTGACATAGAGGACTCATGATGAACTTTGAGAATCATAGGTCTAGATTTATCTTGGAGGATAAATGATTTAATAGAAATGAAGAGATTTCTATTTTAAAGTAAAATTTATTATCACTATGTGAGAAATGTGGGGTGATGCTCCAAAGTTAATCAATTTATTTTGTTGTTAATTAATACATTAATTTGGTCATCCTATCAAATAGATGATTTGGAATTCCACATTCTAAATCACATTGGCTATATGTGTATAGAACGGACAAATCTAGACATGTTTGGTGTCTAAAGTCATTGTTTGTAATATTTTGATGTTGGAAATGTGCCCTGAAAGCATATGTAGTAGACATTGTTTTTATGAAATAAATAAATGAATTGAATTTGTTATGCACATATTTTATGGACTATATTATTCTGTGATAATATTAAGTAAATATCAGGAAAATTCCTAAGTTCATATATGCGATCTCAAACACGTATTGGTACGGGAGGATTGTGTTTGAGATAAATGAACTTGAATAGTTTGCAGTAAAATAAAGTTATGGAATCTTTAGATTAATTACTGCAAGTACGATCCACTAGTATTATGAATACATGTGATCTAGATCCGGATCACTAGTGTGGTAGGACACTTTAGTGGAGGTGCTTTATATATTAGAGAATATATAGAACTGGACCAGATATGTTTATTAATACTTAGTTAAATAGCGTTCCGAAGTATTAATTAAATATATCAACTGATGATCATATACAAATAGATCTTAATCCTGAAGTTACTATGAACTCCTGTTTATGTTATATGAGTTCTTTGATTCACTTGTTAGGGTCTGTCAGAATGATCAGGCTAGAAACTTTTGTTTTGGGAACTCATTAATGTAGATGGCTGGGGACATAGTATACAAATATGGAATCTATGCCTTCTCGCAAGAGATTGAATGATGGTTCTCTTAAGGGTTGACTTTTGGGACTAAAAGGTTATTGAGCTCAAATTCATAATTTAGTTAAGAATTAACATTCACTAATGGTACTTAAGGAAACAAGAGATAATTAAAAGGGTAAAACGGTAATTTTATTCCCGATTAATTATGAACCATTATTAGAGGGTCAAGTTGTAGGAAATGATTATATCAATGGACGCTTTATGATTATAAAGTACTCAGTAAATGAAATGTCTATAATTACAAGAGTGCAGTCTCATATTTATAGTAGAATAATCATGAGATTAATAAATTAAAATTATTTAATTAAAGAGTTTAATTAATAATCTCAAATTTATTGGAGCTTGGAATTATAGGTCCCCATAACGGCTCTATCAACACTGTTCAAGGTAAGAGTTGATATGAAGGGAAAATAGTTTAAAGACATATTTAAGAAGAAATTTGTTCTTCAGGCCAAATATGCAATTATATGATAATAGTGATTAATTAATTAATTACAAATTAGTTGTAGTTAACAAAATTAATTAATATTTAATTATTGTATAATTTTCGAAATTATATTAAATAATTAAAGTAATTTCGAAATTGTAATAAATTAAATATTTATTTTTCGAAAATTTTGGATTTAATTAATTGGTAGAATTAATTAAATATCTTTATTTGAGTGGGAGATAATAATATGATAAGTTCAAATTGGATTTGAATTTAAAAGATTAATATTTATTCAAACAATTAATTATATTTGATAATTAATTAAAAAGATAATTAATTTAAATTTGAATTCAAAATCAGGTTGTTAGATCTTATCTGACAAAACAGTTTAAATAAATAATTAAATAAAAATTGAAAAAAAAACATCCCTAAAATTAGGGAGGCTACACGTGCACACACAGTCCATGGACTATGTGTGGCGTGTAGGACAATTTTCAGGGATGGGATTTTCATTTTTATTTATTTAATTAATTAATTAATGGATAATTCAAAAATTGGTTTTTGGATTTTTTCATTAATAGAATAATTAATTTATTAAAAAGTAAATTGTAAAATGGTTATAGATTTATTTTTTAAAATTTGAATATTTTCTTTTAAGTATGACTAATTAGAAAAATATCAAGAGGTATGTGAGACAACTCTAAAAACATTCGCTCTGTGAAAAATAGAACGATAGTTTTCTCTCCCTGAAAATAAAGAACCAATTCTCAGGCCTATTCTCTTGATCTCATGTGTTGAGTACATCAAGTAGAATCACAAATAAACTATCCTTCATTCTCTAAGTGCCCACACATTTCTCGAGGTGTAGAGAACGCTTTGGAAGATCTTGGTGTGAGTACGTGGGAGCGGCTTGGATAGGAAGATCGTACTAAATACGAAAAGATAGCAAGGACACTTGATAGGCTTCAAGAGGTATGATTTCTATTATTATCTTGCTTATGATTAATGTATGTATATTAATGGATCCGCATATTTAAAGGTAGTTTAAATATGTTACAAAATTTTTGTTGTACACTGGGCCAACCCCACCACCATTCCACTGTGTATTAGGAAACTCGTTCCTAGCATTTGATTCAAGAAGGAATCAATTTAAAACATAAATGAGAATTTTAGAAACAAATAGGTTTCTAGAATTAATATTCAAGGAAAATATTTATCTTGGATATTAAACTATAAAATAGTGGGGGTGTTGACTATGGTCAAAATCACTATTTTAAAGAGGTAACTATTTTAATCAAACTATGGATAGCAACAAAGTTTGAATAAAATAAAGAGAGTGTTTAAAGTATGCATACATGAGAAAAGATATGATTCAAATTGAATCATTTCTACATCTCAAGGGGTGGGACTTAGACTCCCTAAAGAGATTCATGGTTGATGGTAACCTATCTTAATACTAGTCACCAAACTAGTATTAGGTTCAATAGGTAATAACAAGTCAATCAAGTGAATAGTAGTAGCACTCAAATTTTGTCCAATTTGAGATATGAGTACCAGTGTGTTACCAAAATGAGGGTTAAAACCGAAAGGTTTTTTAATAGAACTCAGTCTTGAAAAGACAAGTATTTTAGGGTAACAAAATACTGTAAGAGTTCTACCTATATAGACCTAGGGGTGGTGCTGCCCCTCATGAGAATTGGGAGTCATTCTTAAGAAAAGTCTATGAATGGAATGTGCACATGGCCATTAATGGTGCAAAAGCGAGACATTGAGGTCTCAAGTGAACACAGCAAAGGTGTGTGTGTTATCACCGGTTTGTTATCAAGGGATAGTAGTTCATTGCTTCATCAACCAAAATTTCAACAAACTTTGTGATAATTACACTAAGGTAAATTTCAAGTCAAAAGAAATTATACTTTATGCACCAATGCAAATGTTTCCATAGAGAGTGATTATTTAATCAAGTGGGGGAATATTATATTTTAATATAATGTTTGATTGATCAAATAAGTGTTACAAAAAATGATTATTTAATCTAGTGGGGGAATGTTATATTATTTCATATAATATAACGTTAGATTAAATAATGTGACAAAATATGATTTGTCACACCTTGTAACATATTATTGAGAGTCACAAAAATTAGACACATATGTGTGCCCAAATGTGACATATTTTGGAGTTACAAAATCAGTTACAAATTTGTAACTCCCAAATATTACCCAATAATGTGTATATTATATGTTACACATTTGAGATTAAATTTCACAAAGCCATGATGAAATATGAATGTTGGAGACATGTTTTTAACTCCCAATAGGTGTTTGGAGGTTACAAAATCATGTGGGAAATGATTTGGGACGTTTTGGAAAAATGACTTTTTTGTGCTGAAAATGGCCTGTGGCCGCGGCCACTGAAAAGTCCTGGCCGTGGCCAGTGAGGTTGACAACCTATATGGTTTTTCAGTTTTTTCTAAATTGAACGGTTCTAACATCCCAAATAACTCCCAAATCTCCATTTAAATTCCATAAACATCCAATTAAACATTGGTAACAGCCATGGGGGTTGGTGAAATTTGAAATTCAAAGGGGTATCTCAAACTCTATAAATAGGAGCCTAATGCTCACTTGTAAGACACACCATTTTCCATCCAGAAAGCACTCGGCTGGAAAATACACCATAGAGGCTTGATAATTCCAGAGAGCTATTTCCTAGAGAGATCCCTTAGTGCTAAGAGAATAGGGGGAAATAAGCTTTTGGACAAAGCTTTTGAACCTTGTTCATGTTGGTGATCCCCACTACTCTACACTTTGGTTGTGTGAGAGTCTGTTTTTTCCATTAATCTTTTCATTCTGTTGTTCTTCTTCTATTATTAGTGTATTGAGTTTGTAATCCTCTATTTCTATTTCTATTTACATATTTATTGGTGTCTTTTGTTTTAGGGTTTTAGTCCTTATAATTCTCTTCCTTCTCTTATTTCTATTTACTTGTATTTTGAGCAATTGAGTTGTAATATTTATTTAATCAATTACCTTGTCTATTGTATTCTTTGCATAGAGTTGTATTTTGATTTTTTCCACTTTTTCATTGAGTATAAAAATATATTCTCTAACAATATCTTTAACCAAAAATTTTAACCCTAAATCGTTAATCACATTTAGTTACACAATTATGGCCAAATGACTCGGTTAGCGAGTTTAGCACTGTTTAAAATGCACAACGTAACGGTCCTTGGGTAGTAGGGAATTACAAAGTTAGTATTGGAGGAACTCACAACTGATAAGATTCAATCACAATCATCTTCATCATTAAATGATAAACGACAAATTGAGGAAACCATGATTCCTGGAAAAGATACCCAGGTGCAACATCTTAGTGGGAGGATTTTGAGACAACTTGTTCGTTATGAACACGAGGCACATGTCCTTGTTTCTGATATGGACAAGGACGATCCATTAACCTTTAAAGAGGCAATGGATGATCCTAAAAATGAGAAATGGCAAGAAGCCATGAACCAAAAAATAGAATCGATGTATTCCAATTCTATCTGGGAACTTATGGATTCACCTGAAGATGTCAGGCCCATAGGGTGTAAGTGGATTTACAAGAAGAAAAGAGGTATAGATGGGAAAGTAGAGACTTTCAAAGCGAGGCTTGTAGCCAAAGGTTACAATCATAGAGAATGTGTTGATTATGAAGAAACATTTTCTCATGTGGCCATGCTCAAATCCATTCGTATCCTCTTATCCATAGCGGCTGCCAATGATTATGAGATATGGCAAATGGATGTCAAGACAATATTTTTGAATGGCTATCTTGATGAAAGTATCTATATGGTACAACCATAAAGGTTCATAAATAAAGGGGAAGATCAAAAGGTGTGCAAGTTGCTGAAATCCATTTATGGATTAAAGCAAGCATATAGATCTTGGAATATCACTTTTGATGAAACAATTAAAACATATGGCTTTGAACAGAATGTCGACGAAGCATGTGAGTATAAATACGTCAAAGGAAAAGTGGTGGTTTTCTTAGTTCTTTACATTGATGACATTTTTCTCATTGGGAACAATGTAGAGACATTGTCAAACGTAAAGAAATGGTTAGTTGAAAATTTCCAAATGAAAGACTTGGGCGAGGCAAGCTATGTTCTGGGAATCCAAATCCTAAGGGATATGAAGAACAAGCTCTTGGCACTTTCTCAGGCTAATTATATAGATAAGGTGCTTGAAAGATTCTCTATGGAGAATTCCAAGAAAGGTCAATTACCGACCAGACATGGAATTTAACTCTCCAAGGAACAATGTCCCCAAACACCTTAGGAGGAAGAGGATATGAGAAAGTATACCTCTGCTTCAGCTGTTGGGAGTCTGATGTATACTATGTTTTGTACTAGGCCTGACATATGTTATGCAGTTGGGATTGTAAGTCGTTATCAATCAAATCCTAGCTTGGAACACTGGATTGCAGTAAAGCACATTCTCAAGTATCTTAGGAGAACGAGAGACTATTTGCTGGTATATTTAGGGGGTGAGCTAAACCCTATTGAATACATTGATTATGATTTCCAATCAGACAAAGACAGTCGAAAATCAACATCTGGGTTAGTGTTCACTCTTGGTGAATGAGCTGTGGTCTGGAGAAGCATTAAGCAATCCAGCATAGCTGATTAAACCATGGAAGTCGAATATATAGCGGCTTATGAAGCAACTAAGGAAGCGGTTTGTTTGAGGTAGTTCTACACTTATTTGGAAGTTGTTCTAGATATGGATATGTTGGATTGGGTTATACAGGATCTTTATTTATTTTCATGTATATCTAATATTAAACAAATTAATACAAGATAACCTAAAACATGTTTCTAAAATTGAATTCAAGTGAAACAAAGAATAGAATACTTACAGTATACGCAGCGGAATTAAAGAGTCCTTCCTTCAGTTTCTCTAACTCTTGTATCCTCTCTGTTGCAGAGTATTATCAAGAAATTGAACTGATCTTCTATTTTCTTCACAATCTTCCAATGTATCCTTAGAACCACCTAGACTAGTGTGGGCAATTCTCAACACATGAGATAGATATAGAGAGAAGAAGAGAAAATAACAAAGAGGCTTAGAAAAGGACTTGCGTTTAGAGAGAATCTAAAACTATCAGAAAATCTGACTTGTGACTTATCAAACTTATGTTTTGACTTCTCTCTAAGCACTCCTTTTATAGACTCAATTAGGCCATTTGATTTAATTAAAAAATCAATAAAATAATAGCCATTTTGAAGCCCTAGGTCGAAATTATCATGGGATATAGGCCCGTGAAATTTCCAATTTGATTATAAGCCCATTGGACTTAAAATCAATGCCTGTATTATTTTCTATTGATTTAATTAATTAAATAATTATTTAAATCATTTATCAAATTAATTATTTCTAATTTGAACCTTGATTTAAATTTATTTATTAATTTAGATACCAATTTATCTTAATTAATAAATCTGCCATAATTTCTCTTTTCTTCTCAAAATTACACAACTCTGTGAAACTATCCAAAATTGACCTGGTCAACTTTGATAATTCTAATTGATAATTAAATCAATTAATTGAGACTATCTAGATGATTTTATCCAAGGTACAATGGGGACCATGGGCCTATGAAATCAAGCTCCAATAAGTTATCATAAATCTAACAAATAAATTTACTAACTTATTAATTCCTCGTGACTCCACTATAGACATGGAATTGCACTCTTGAATTCATAGAACGCTCTATAACAAATATAGATACACTATTAATTATCCATTGTTACAACCATAATTGTCACTCAATCCTCTATAGACGGTCTACAATGAGATAGGACTAAAATACCGTTTTACCCCTCATTGTATTTTATCCTTAAAACACTTAGTTCCTTGTAAATGATATTTCAGTAAACTAATTTAATTACTGAAATGAGATCTCTATCATTTATCACCTTGAACCAAACTAAAAGGAAACCATTGTTTCACTTCTTCATCAGAAGCTATAGATGTTCATATCTATGATTAACACTCCCACTCAATTATACTACCGAGTTCCCAAGATGTAAGTATGGGCTAGTCCGTAGGGTAAGCTGGTAACGAACAAGTCAAAGAACTCAAATAATACAATCAGTTAGAATACTAACCACTCAGAATTGAGATTGAATTGGCCTATGGTCAACTATATGATATGACTAGAATAGATAATAACGGTATGTTTACTTATCTTATCAACTGTCAATATCGATCCTGTCCGATGTAACAAATACACCCGATCTTATCTACTGTGCTAATGTTCTGGAAAGAACATAACATTGTAATGTGTAAGTAGATCATATCGTAGATTGGCAAGTCAGTGTGAATCCTGGGCACTGACTAATCTTAGGACTAACTTATTTTGAACATATAATCATATTTATATTCCACTGTGATTACGTCACTATAAATAAGATTAGCTATATGCTCGGGATTTAATAGAAGTTTATATTAAACAAATAATCATGAAAATAAAACATGTGAGCAAAGTGATTAACCAAGTCAAAAAAATGATTTCTATTCTTTTATTGATAATAAAATGAGATTACAAAGAATTTGAGTTTTAATTAGGGCATAAAACCCCAACAGGATAAGCCACTAATTTGTATTGTGACAATAATGGAGCAGTAGCTAATTCCAAAGAACCTAGAAGCCACAAGAGAGGGAAGCATATATAAAGGAAATACCATCTAGTAAGAGAGATTATACACCGTGGTGATGTGACTGTTATGAAGATAGCGTCGGAACAGAACCTAGCTGTCCCGTTAACCAAGACATTTCCTGTAAATTCGTTCATGGGTCACGTGCGCAATATGGATTAAGGGAAATGCCTCTCTTGCTTTGAGGGCAAGTGGGAGATTGTTAGGATTAATGCCCTAAAGGCATGTAAAGACATTTTATTGGTTTTAAATAAAAGTACACTTTTATTATATTTGAACGTTATAATTATTGTTTGAATTAATTATATAATAATATCAAGAAAATTCCCTATTCATTCATGAGAATATGATCTATTATTAGTACGAGATAATTAAGATCATATATAATGAATAAAATAGTCAGTAACATATTAAAGTAATGAATCTTTAATGAATGGTTACTAGTACAGTTTGCTAAGCATACGAGATGCAAGTAATCTAGATTCAGATTACTGATGTGGATAGACATCTTAGTAAATGTGTTGTATATAATAGAGAGTATTTATGACAGGACCGATGAGAATAAATTATCTTTATAAACTTGTCGTTTGACATAAAGATTTAATTCTTGTCATAATAGATGATCATTTGTAGATCAGTCTAAATCTTGAATATTCATGAACTCTTGTTTATGTTTATTTGATCTTTTGATTCACTTGTTAAGGTCTCTTAGAATAATGAGGCTAATGACTTTTGTTTTGGAGATTCAATATCATGGATGGCTAGGAACATGAATTACAATATTGGAATCCACGATTTCCTAACAAATCGAATATTGGTTCCCTTAAGGGTTGATTCTGGAACTGAATAGTTATCGAGCTCAAATCTATAATTATATTATAAATTAATTATTTGCTAGTGAATTAATGGTACTTAAGGATCAAGAGGTAATTAGAAGGGTAAAACAGTAATTTGGACCAACTCTAATTAACGAACCAATAATGGAGGACAAACTACATATATTGATTATATCAATGGACTACTAGAGAAAACTCTGTAAATATAATTCTATAAATACTTAGAGTGCAATTCCATATTTATAGTGGAGTAATCATAGAATTAATAAATAAGATAATTAGATTAAAGAGTTTAATTAATAATCTGGTTTATTGGAGCTTCGTATTATAAGTTCATGGTCCCCAGATCACATCTGTCCTACACTGTCAAGGGTAAGGCTGTCAAAAGAAAGATTTGTTAAGAGAAATGGCTAAATTGCAAATGAATTAATTTTCCAGAGCAAGGAAATAATTATTTGATAATTATGGGTAATTGATTAATTGTGAATTATTTAATTATTTAACTATATAGTTTTTATTTTAAAAAACTATAGGTTAAAATTAATATTAATCTATTTTGGATTAATATAAAAAGAGAAAATAATAAATATCTTATTTATAATATGATATTTATTTAATTTAAAATTGATATTTTAAGATGAAGTTAATTTTGAATTAACTAATATTTATGTTGGAATAAATATCTTGTCTTAAAAGTTGATTAAATAAACAAATGAGAAAATTAGGGCAACCCTAATAGGGCTGGGCGACACATACTGTATTGTACATTTTGTGGCGCCTAGCATCAGGGTTTTTATCCCTATGAGTTGAATTTTGAATTTTAGATTTTAAATAAATTTGTTTAATCAGTTATTTAATTATTCTTTTTAAATATGATTTAAATAGATAATTAAATGAAAATATCTAATCAATTTTAATTTGAATTATATTTTAATTAGATAAAGATTATTTAATTAGATTAAATATCTTTATAAATCTGATATACGTGATATTAAGATAATGACGGTTAATCAGACTCTTTCTCTAAAAAGCGATAGTTTTCTCTAAACCTGAAAACTATTATAAATATTCTCTCTGTCAAAAATCTATAGATCTCATGTATTGAGTACATCTAGGGAGTCACATAAATCAACTTTTTGAATCCTACGTGGCCACACACGTCCTTGTGTGTTTGAGGATTGGTTTGGAAGATCAGGGTGTAAGATCTCAGAACACTGGATAGGAAGATCGTTGATTTATACAAAAGACTCAAGGATACTTGATAGGCTACAAGATGTAATCCTTGATGTATTTGTATGTGATTTAATATTTATATGTATATATGATCTTGGATGGTATTAATATTCATTAAAATGGGTCCATATATTCCGCCAATTTGTAGAAATTCTATGCAATGGTGAATTCCTCGAAAAAGAGCCAGACAATGCTCTTGAATATCTCGAAGAAACCACAATAAAATCTCACACCTGTACTGGTCCAAGTGCTACTGATAGTGTCAAGGCCTAACTTTAAGCTTTGAAAAAGCAGTTTGAGGTCTTAATGACGAAAAACGGCCAAAACTGCACATGATTGCTCAAGTGGAACCACAAGAACCTTGCTTTGTTTGTTGAGGGATGGAGCATTTACCTAAGGATTGCTTAGCTTTTAATGAAAAGAGGAGGGGGGGGGGGGGGGTTATGATGAGTAATGCAATGCCTTAGGGGTGTATAACAAGCCATTCTCCCATACGTACAACCCTTGTTGGAGAAACGCCCAAATTTCAGTTGGAGAGATTCTAACCAAGCTCAGCCATATGGAAACCAATGGAGAAACAAGCATCAAGCTCAACCACCAAAGGCGTATTCTGCACCTCAATACAATGCTCATCCGCAATGAAATTCTCTCAAGAATAGCCTTCATACATTCATAGAGGAACAAACAAAAATAAATCGCCAAATGATGGAAGATTTCAAAGAAATGAAATGTCAATTCTCAAAATTGACTGAATCCTTGGCCATTTCAGAAAAAGTAAAGCTTCATTCCCAACCTAAATTCAATGTGCAAGGCCAACACATGCCCCACTCCTCAAATTCCAATGATCCAAATGTTAAGGAGGTAAATGCCATCACAACTAGAAGTGGTAAAACTTTGAAAGACCCATCCATAAAAATCACCTCTCCTAGCTGTAACGACCCGAATTCGCTAATAAGGCTTAAGGGCCTTGATTAGTGTGCCTGGAGGGCATAATGGGAATTATGTGTGATTTTAATGATTAAGATGCATGATTATGAGTTAAAGCATGTTATATGACTATTTGAATATTTTAGATGCATGACTATGTGTATTAGTATGCATGTAGGCCCTGATTAGGTTAGAAGGGCATAATCATAATTTTGGCCATTATGGGCATAACTGTTTTGTTATATGTGATAATTGTCGAGACCACATTATTATGTGGATATATCTGTGATCTGTGACTCGAGACAATCCTAGTGAGCAAAGTAGCGAAAAGTCATGGCGGGGATTTATACCTGGCTCGGGGTGAGCTTAGGGGTATAAATGGGAATTTAGCGAATATACTGGAGTCTATTCTGACATTGAGGAATAATATTGATAACTAATTAGGTATCGGGAATTAAGCGGGAGATATTAGAGACACTCGAGGAATTAGCGGGAATTGGGTAAAATGACTAAAATGCCCTTAAGTGGATTAAAGGGTTTAGACTTAATGGGGAGGGCATACTAGTCATTTGGCTTATAGAAGTTAAGTAATACCAGGGATTTATGTTAGTGGGATTTGTAGAATATTGGAGAAGTTTGAAAAAGAAAGAAAAGGAAGGGAAAAGAAAGGAGGGAAAACAGAGAGAGTTCTCTAAGTCGGTTTATGTTTTCTTCACCAATTTCTTGAGGATTTCTGGAGTAAAACTCAGAGGAAAGTTAGTCCAATTAAGCCACAAGGTTACTGAGCAAAGATTGAGGATTTGGCAAGGGTTTAGCAAGATTAGGCCATCACTTGAGGTAAGGTTCTGTAATCTCTTCAGTTGCTGGTTTGGTTTTTGTTTCTGGTTTTTGAGCTATGGTGCTTAAGTTGAATTGGATGGAACTTTAGGGAATTCAGGCTTAAGTTTGAGGAGAGGCAAGCCAAGAAGGTTTAGAGATAGCTTGTGGTCGAAATTCTATCAAAGGTATAAAGCCTAAACTCTAACTTTGTTGTTCAGCTGGTTTTGGCTGAGTTTTAGAGCTTAGGAGTGGCTATGGTGAATTCTGAGGTTGTGGATGCATGTGCTTAAGTTCTAGATGTTTGGGGTGCTTGGGATGAGTGGAGTATGGTCATGAGGTTGTTTTTGAGTTTGGGAAAGAGTTGGAAGAGTTTTGGTTCTAGTTGGTTTGAGAAAAATCGCAGAAGAGAAAAATGGTGCTGGGCTGTCTGTGACTAGCGCTACAACGCTAGCCTTTGGGCGCTGTAGCGCTAGGCCATAATGCTGAGGGGACTTTGGCTTCTGTCTGTAGCGCTGTAGCGCCCTCCCAAGAGTGCTGTAGCGCTACCCTGCTTTCTGAAGGGGATTTTTGGGTTGTTTGCAAGGGTTTTTGACCTAGGGTTTGGGGTTTGGTTCCACCACCTTGTTTGGTGGAACTAGGACTTCCCGGGGGCTCGGGATTGGCCCCGGGGCTAGGTTTTGAACTTGGGGATTTATAATGACTTTGGCCATGATTGTGACTAGGTAAGCGCTAGGGATCGAGGGGGATCGTGCTCAAGGAGTCAAGGGATCAAAGCTAGTGAATTGAAAGGTAAGAAAACTGCACCCGATTATATGTTTGTGATGGGACTAAGCGCTCCCGAGAATTGTATCATGTCAAAGATGGTATTACGCCATGGGACATGTAAAGCGGCCTAAGAGTGCTGTACATAGCATTTGCGCACAGGGCGCGGCTTGGCCACTGGTAGCCGAGAATATTCACTGAGCTCGACTTAATCAAGCCAGAGTCAGTGGGATAACGTAGGGAGCAGCCTGAGAGCGCTAGCCCTAGTTATCATTTGTGCTGTGACATGTGAACTAAATTGATAAGCTTAGTATGCTGAGTACTTGGTCATGCTGAATGATTATATGTTTGAGAACTTATGATATAATGTGAGCTATGGACTTGTCTGTTGATTGCTTATGCTCTGTTGTTGTGTTTTCTTGCTGGGCCTTGGCTCATGGGTGCTACGTGGTGCAGGTAGAGGCAAAGGCAAGCTGGACCAAGCCTGAGATGGAGAGCTCCGAGGTGGAATGTACATAGCTAGCCATTCGATCATCATGGTCGAGGAGTGGATCAGGACAGGGATTACCTAACCGCTTGTTTTGCCTTAGTATGGCTAGTTAATGTATCTGAATCTTATAACTTTTGTAAACGATCTTTAAACTTGTATTTTTGGGATCCTGTGTAGACGAGTATTGTTTCTTAACGAAAACGGAGCTTTTGAGATCAAAACATTTTAAACCTTAGTTCCTTATAGTCTTAGTAACACGATTTTGTTTGATTGACTTGGTTAGCAAGTCTGAAACTTTATAAACACAGTGTAACGGTCTTGGCTATCCAGGGCGTTACAACTCCTAGCACTCCAAAAGTTAATCATGAGAATGCACCACTCAATGCTTCTCCAAAAGTACCATTCCCCAGGCTCTTAGACCTATTGGGAAAATTCCTGAAAACCAGATGAAATCCTTGAGCACTTGACACAAGTGAAGATTAATCTTCCTTTGCTTCACATCATAAAACAGGTGTCAGCTTATGCCAGAATCATCAAGGATCTATGCACTTTAAAAAGGAAGCACCATGTAAAGAAGATTTATTTCTTGATTGAGCAAGTGACTGCGATGATTGAACAAAAGACACCGTTGAAATACAAAGATATCAGTTGTCCCACCATTTCTAGCCAAATTGGGGCTCATGAAGTTAGCCAAGCCTTACTTGATCTTGGCGCGAGTGTAAATCTCATGTCTTACTCTGTGTACTCGCAACTCGATCTTGGAGAAATGAAGCCAACATCTGTTGTTCTACAGCTTGCTGACCGCTCCACCAAAAATCCTAAGGGTACTGTTGAGGATGTTTTAGTTCAAATTGAAAAATTCTATTACCCCATGAATTTCCTTGTTCTTGATACTCAATCCGTTGTTAATATGGAATAAAAAATTGTTATTATCATTGGAAGACCTTTCCTTGCTACTGCCAATGCTCTCATAAATTGTAGGAATGGTCTAATGAATATTTCATTTGGAAATATGACTCTTGGAGTCAATATCTTCCACATCAGGAAACAACCCCGGGAAGATGATGAATGTTATCAAACATTCATGATTGACACTTTAATTCCCAAGGAGGATCAATTGCGAAGCAACTTCGATAATCTTGATGAACTCCTCCTTTTGTGTGACAATGAAAGTCCCGGTTCTATTGAGTCTACTCTTACAATATCAGATCACATAGACTCGCGCAATAGAGGGACTAAGTTTTGGCAACCTCGCTGTAACGTCCCAAATTTCCTAATAAGGCTTATGGCCTTGATTAGGGGCTCAGGATGGAAAATTATGGAAATTATGTGATATATATGTGTATCAATATGTGATTATGTGAGTTATATTATAATATGACTTGATATACATGTAGGCAAATTTCTGATTAATTGGGAAATTGTTGTAATTTGGCCTGTTTTGGGTATATTTGGCATATATGTGTGTGTGAGACCACATTATTATGTGGATATATATATTTGGGTTACTCGACACGAGACGAACCTAGGGAGTAGGCTAATGGGAAAGTCACAATGGGACTCATACTTGACTCATAGTGAGTCAAGGGGTATATTGGTTATTTAGCACATTATCAGGATATTGGGTAATGGGAATGATTATTTGATGATATATTGGAAGTTAGATAGATTAGGAGGGAATTCTGGGAATTTTGACTATTTTACCCCGGGGGGCATTTTTGGGACCCCGAGAATTAGGATTTGCTTGAGGTTACTTAAGATCGAAGTAACATATCGGAAACATAAAAGAATGTTCAATACATTCTCTCTCTCTCGTTCCCTTTTTGATGTTCGTTAGCATTTGTGAAGGAAACTCGAGTTTTAGGACTCGGGTTTAAGCAAGGTTAGAATCATAACGATTCTAGGAAAGATTAGAAGCTTATTAGCCAGAGGATTTAACTGGGAAATGACTCAATCAGAGGTAATCTAAGTTTTGAGTTTTGAGTTTTGAGTTTTCGAGTTTTTAAGCTTTGATTGGATTTTATGCTTTGATGAATTTTTGATTTGTTTAAGGCTTAGGTTTTGATTTTTTTGGTCCATTGGGATGTTTGGAAACTTTGTTTTTGGGATTTGAATATGTTTGGATAGGTTTTTGGAGGATTTTAAATGGAAAAAAATGAAGAAAATGGTTGGGTTCGAGGTTGGGTCGCGACCTTGTTCTTGGAAGTTGTGACCTGTGTGAACCCAGAACCAGGAAGGGTTCTGCCTGGGGGGCACACCATGACTCTAGGGGGCAAGTCCCAGCTCGCGTCCTGAAGCCCAGGTAGAGGGTTGTCTGCCTGGGAGGCGCGTTGCGACCCCCAAGGCCAAGTTGCGGCCCGCCTGTGTAGTTTTGGCCAGGTTGGGTTTTTAGTCGTGGGAACTTAAACCTAAGGGCTCTGGATCGATCCTACAACTTGATTTGGTAGGATTTAACATCCTAGAGGCTAGGAGTTGATTCAAAAGTCTTTATTTACTTATTTTTGAAGGGATTCTATATTATGGTTGTGACTAGGTTATTGCTAGGGGTTTGGAACCAGGATCTTGCATGAGGGTCGTTTATTGGTAACCTGTGCTTGGACTAGAGGTAAGAAAACTGCACCCAATATGTGATGCATGTGATACATGTTATTATGGCATGGTATGAATGTTGAATATGGAATTGATCAAAGCTTGAGTCTCTGTAAATATGCATGATTATGATTATGCTTGTGACTGTTGATTAAGCATGCTAAGTACCTTATATCTGGATATTTGACATATGATGTATGCCTGTTTGCATTACCTTATTGAGGAAGCACTGACTTATTAGCCAAGGATGGCAATAGCGCTGAGCGCTGGTCGTAAAACACTGACTCATTAGTCAAGAGCGGAAATAGCGCATCGAGCGCTAGTCGATATGATTAGATCTAATCAACAGAGCATTATACGCTCGTCCGACCCTATGGTCAAAGAAAAATAAAGCACTTGACTAGTTCCATGGCTAGTTACTCAGAGCCAGGGCTAAAAGCCCAGAGAGACTTGAAGGTCAAATGGCTAGGGCATAGGACCCCAAGATGACTCCACAGTCATCTACCCATGGCACATGACCCTAGGTTGACTCCATGGTCATCTATTTAAGGCGCAGAACCCCAGGATGACTCCACATTAATCTACCCAGGGCACAGGACCCCAGGTTGACGCCATGGTCATCTATTTAGGGCGCAAAACCCCATGTTGATTCCATGGTCATCCATTTAGGGCACAGGACCCTAGGTTGACTCCATGGTCATTTATTCAGGGAAAATGACCCCAGGTTGACCCCTTGGTCATCTTATTAGGGCTGCAAGCCACATAATGATCCCATAACCATTTATATGTACTTGCCTGCATGCATGAATAGGGTTATTACTACTAGACATGCTTATTATGATTTGGTGACATGTTATTAATTGCTTATGAGCATGTTTAAGTGTTCTTGTTGAGTTTTGGCTAACGGGTGCTATGTGGTGCAGGTAAAGGTAAAAGCTGGACCATCCTTGAGTTGGAGAGCTTAGGTGACGATGTGTACATATGCGACTGCTCGACCACCATGGCCGAGGGTTTAAAGAGGAACTAGGGTCAAACCCTATTTTGCCGCTTAGGTCGGCAGGGGTCATGGATTGATGCATGAGTGTTGTGGGCATGTATTTTGGTACCATAGTGGTATGTGAGTGTGGTGTTGTGTGATTGTTCCCGTGGGGGGAGGCTTTTGAATGTGGTCATCATGTTGGATCAAATTATTGACTGCAGACTAATCAGAGGTTATGTACCCAAGGCAGTTAATGGGACCCGGTGGTAGTTATACCGAGGCTGAGAATTACAGCCAGGGCCTGAGCCCTTCACCTACTGCTCAGAATTTGCAGTAGGTGTTTACAAATATACAATTAAAATTGCAGAGGCAAGAGAAAGAGATCAGGTGTTTAAAACAGCAGCAAGTTCTGTTAAGGAACACCTCTTCCTTTGCTATGCCAGGAGTGACACCAGTATTGGCTCAGCCTAGGGTTGAGAACAGGTGGGAATTTCTTTGTGGAAGATTCCAAGAATATTACCCTCCAATTTTTGAGGGAGGCCTAGATCCATTTAGAGCCGAGCAATGGATGGGCATGATCAATTCCATCCTCGATAGTATGGGAGTGGTAGGTCACGATAGGGTGATCTATGCTACATATGTGTTGTGAGAAGATGCCCGGACATGGTGGGAAGTGGTATCCCAGACACGAGATACAATTGTGATGAACTAGAAAGAATTTAGGCAACTGTTTAATGAAATATATTTCTGTGATGCAGTCAAGACTACTAAGACAAATGAATGTTTGAACTCGGTTAAGGGAAATGCAATAGTAACTGAGTATGTTAACAGATTCGATGGGTTGGCCAAGTTTTCTTTTGATATGATACCCACGGATGTGGCTAAAAAAAAATGATTTATCCAGGGATTGAATCCCAGAATAGCTCAGGGCGTTAGAGTCGTCCCGGTACATGAAATCTCTACCTACGCTTAGGTGGTAGGGAAGACTCTAGTTGTTGAGAGCACATGAAATGAGATTGAGAAGGAGAGTGCTCGAGAGCATGTAGCTCAGACAGTGATACCTCCATTTATTAGATTGAGCAAGGACGAGGATTTGAAAGTCTACCCAAAATTTATTCGGTGCAAGAGGCGTCATTTGGGAGAATGTCGAGCAAAGGCATGTTTCTTATGTGGGATGGTTGCGCACTTTAGGAGAGATTGCCCAAGGCGAAGGAAGGATGAGCCAAAGGGGGCGGACAACTTGACCCCAACTCGAGTGTTCGCTATGATGTAGTCAGAGTTAGAGACTAGGGTTGTTTCCTAAATAGTGGCAGGTTAACTTTTTAGTTCTGATTTTTTTGTATTATGTTGATTGGTTTTGGTGCCATTTTGTTCTTCGCTTTGTTTCATCTAGAGAGGCCTAGACTTGATATGCAGATTACATGGTTATGTTGTGATGAGAATGTGGTACTCTATTGGTTAATTTAAGAGATGAGTTAGATTATTGTGGAAAAGACCCATCAATTGATTTGATAGAGTTTGTTATGACTGACTTCGATATGATCCTTGATATGGATTGGTTAGCCGAGTTTGGGGCAGTGATAGATTGCAAGGAAAGGATGGTAACTCTTTGGCTTCAGGGTGAGAAACCCTTGTATTTGTTGGCACTATGCACGGATCCCATATGCTTATGACATCTGTACTTAGAGCTAGAGACCTATTGTATGAGGGATGCATATGACTCTTAGATAGTATTATGGATACCACTTAGGTCATGCCAGTGGGACGAGGACAGACTTGATTAGTTTGTGAGTTTCTGGATGTATTTCCAGGGGATTTGCCAAGGTTACCTTTACACAAAGAGATAGAATGGTGAGTAGGTTGGTGCCAGGGATGGAACCAGGTCGAGGGCACTGTGTTGAACAGCTTCAGCAGAGCTGTAAGAGCTAAAGGTTTATTTATTGAGTAAGACAGTATTCTCCATGGTGGAACTTCAATCTGGCTATTACCAGCTGAAGATCAGGGAGAAGAAGATGCAGAAGACTGCCTTTTATATTAGTTATGGGCACTAAGAGTGTTGAATCATGTCTTGTGGATTTAATTAATCCCCTGGTTGTTTTGATGGACCAAATGAACATGGTATTCAGAGATTATTTGAATTGGTTTGTGATCGTCTTTATCAACGGTATTGTGGTATACTCTCAGTCAGGATTTTAGTTAAGGCCAAGGAACGTCTTAAAGGTCAGGAGTTTCCTTGGATGGGAAGGATATTACATGTGCTTTGTTGAAGAGTTCTGAGTCTTCTTACATATTAGAATCTGTTTATGATATCTCATTGATAGAAAAGGTGATTGTCTATGCATCATGTTAGTTGAAGGATATGACCAGAACTGGAGTAGAGTTACTGGTGGGCTAGTTGGTCAACATTACGTTTGAGTTTATTCTTGTAGAGAAGATCGAAGGAAAACCGTTGAGTGACCCATAGATGGAAAGAATTGAGGAGAAAGTCTTAGCTAGAATAGCTAAGGATTATACAGTGTGATTCAGTTTGGATCATTATGGACCGGTATATAAAGTCAGCTCGCTTTTATCAGTAAAGATGCATAATATAGTTGACTAGTATGAAGATCTCTCAGTGAGAGAGAGATAGTACGCCTTTTTGGGACTTTGAGGTCTACCCTGATGGATAGGGACCCTGCATTTACTTCCAAGTTTTGGGGAAGGTTACAGAAGGCGATGAGTATACAGTTGGAGTTTAGTATGGCTTATTATCCTTAGATTGATGGTAAATCAGATATAGTTTTCTAGTTATTGGAGGGGCACCTTATGAGATGTTGTATGGTAGAAAATGTATATCGCTCATTAACTATGATGAGATGAGTGAGATGTTATATTTGGGTCCTATGGTGGTTTAGAGGATCATTGAGACAATTGAAAAGATTAGAGCTTGGATGCTCGCTTCTCAGAATAGATAGAAAAGTTATGTTAATTCGAAGTGAAGGAACGTGGAGTTTTAAATGGAAGGCTATATCTTCCTTAAAGTATCACCATGGAAGGGGGTGAGGAGATAAGAGCAAGTTTAGCCCTAAATTAGTAGACCGTTTGAAATTTTGGATAGGATCAGTCAGGTGGCCTATAAATTGGCCTTATCTTCGGCACTGTCGGCCGTATAGAGTGTATTTCATATTTCCATGTTGAGAAAACATGTGCTAGATGAGACTCATGTGTTGAGTTATGAGGATCTGGAATTGGAGGCTGAGTTATCTTGTGAAGAACTAAACAGTTTATATATGAGACAGAAAGAACAGGGTTTTGAGAAACAAAGTTGTATCTTTGGTTAAGGTATTATACACAAATAGTAAGGTCGAGGGAGCGAGCTGGGAACTGGAATCAGTTATGTGGGATTGATATTCTAGGCTATTCAGATAAAATTTCGAAGACAAAATTTCTGTAAAGAGGGGATAGTTGTAACGTCCCAAAATTCCTAATAAGGCTTATGGCCTTGATTAGGGGGCTAGGATGGAAAATTATAGAAATTATGTGATTATGTGTTATATATATGTGTATCAATATGTGATTATATGAGTTATATTATAATTGACTTGATATGCATGTTTTGGTGTATTAAGTATGCATGTGGGCCAATTTCTGATTAATTGGGCAATTGTTGTAATTTGGCCGTTTTGGGTATATTTGGCATATATGTGATATATGTGTGTGTGAGACCACATTATTATGTGGATATATATATTTGGGTTAGTCGGCATGAGACGATCCTAGGGAGCAAGCTAGTGGGAAAGTCACAACGAGACTCATACTTGACTCAGAGTGAGTCAAGGGGTATATTGGGTATTTAGCACATTATCGGGATATTGGGCAATATGAATGATTATTTGATGATATATTAGGAGTTAGTGAGATCAGGAGGGAATTCTGGGAATTTGTACTATTTTACCCCGGGGGCGTTTTTGGGACCGTGAGCATTAGGATTTGCTTGAGGTTACTTAAACTCAATGTAACCTGTCAGAAACAAAAAAGAACGTTTAGTACGCTCTCTCTCTCTCTCCTGTTCCCTTTTTGACGTTTGTTAGCATTTTCAAAGGAAACTCGAGTTTTAGGACTCGGATTAAAGCAAGGTTAGAGTCATAACGATTCTAGGGAAGATTAAAAGCTTATTTGACGGAGGATTTAACTGGGAAACGACTCAATCAGAGGTAATCCAAGTTTTAAGCTTTGAGTTTTCGAGTTTTTAAGCTTTGATTGAATTTTATGCTTTGATGAGTATTTGAGTTGTTTAAGGCTTAGGTTTTGATGGTTTTGGCCCATTGGGATGTTTGGAAACTTTGTTTTTGGGATTTGAATACGTTTGGATAGGTTTTTGGAGGATTTTAAATGGGAAAAAAATGAAGAAAATGGCTGGGTTCGAGGTTGGGTCGCGACCTTGTTCTTGGAAGTCGCGATCTGTGTGAACCTAGAACCAGGAGGGATTCTACCTGGGGGCGCGTCGCGACTCTAGGGGGCAAGTCCCGGGCCGCACCCTGAAGCCCAGGCAGAGGGTTGTCTGTCTAGGAGGCGTGCCGCAACCCCCAGGGCCAAGCCGCGGCTCGCCTATGCAGTTTTGGCCAGGTTGGGTTTTTAGTCGTGGGAACTTAAACCTAAGGGCTTGAGATCAATCCTACTACCTGATTTGGTAGGATTTGACGTCCCAGAGGCTGGGACTCGGTCCAGAAGTCTTTATTTACTTGTTTTTGACGAGATTCTATATTATGGTTGTGACTAGGTTATCGCTAGGGGTTTGGAGTCAGGATTGTGCACGGGGGTCGTTTATTGGTAACCTGTTCTTGGACCAAAGGTAAAAAAAACTGCACCTAGTATGTGATGCATGTGATCCATGTGATGCATGTGATTATGGCATGGCATGAATGTTGAATATCGAATTGATCAGAGTCTCTATAAATGTGCATGATTATGATTATGCTTGTGACTATTGATTAAGCATGTTGAGTGCCTTATATCTGGATATTTGACATACGATATAGGCCTGTTTGCATTACCTCATTGAGGAAGCACTGACTTAGTAGTCAAGGATGACAATAGCGTTGAGCAATGGTCGTAAAGCACTGACTTATTAGTCAAGAGCAGCAACAGTGAATCGAGCGCTGGTCGATATGATTAGATCTAATCAACAGAGCATTATACGCTCGTCCGACCCTATGGTCGAAGAAAACTAAAGCGCTTGACTAGTTCCATGGCTAGTTATTTAGAGCCAAGGCTAAAAGCCCAGAGTGACTTGATGGTCACATGGCTAGGGCACAGGACCCCAGAATGACTCCACGGTCATCTAACTAGGGCACAAGACTCCAGGTTGACTCCATGGTCATCTATTTAGGGCGCAGAACCCCAGGATGACTCCATAGTCATCTACCCAGGGCACAAGACCCCAGGTTGGCACCATGGTCATCTATTTAGGGCGCAGGACCCCAGGTTGACTCCATGGTCATCTATCTAGGGAAAAGGACCCCAGGTTGACCCCATGGTCATCTGGTTAGGGCTACAAGCCCCAGAATGATCCCATAACCATTTGTTTGTACTTGCCTGCATGCATGAATAGGGTTATTACCGCTAGGCAGGCTTATTATGATTTGGTGACATGTTATTAACTTCTTATGAGCATGTTTAAGTTTTCTTGCTAAGCCTTGGCTCACGGGTGCTATGTGGTGTAGGTAAAGGTAAAAGAAAGCTGGATCATCCTTGAGTTGGAGAGCTTAGGTGACGATGTGTACATATGCGGCTGCTCGACCACCACGACCGAGAGTTTAAAGAGGAACTAGGGTCAAACCCTATTTTTCCGCTTAGGTCGGCAGGTTGTAAATCTTTTATTGTAATTAACCTTTCAAATGTATTTTGTGATCCCATGTATACAGTAAATGTTTGTGTCTTTGACCAAAATTTTTAACCGTTAATCACATTTAATTACACGATTATGACCAAATGACTCATTTAAGGAGTTTATCATTATTTAAAATACACAGTGTAATGGTCCCTGGGTAGTAGGGCGTTACACTTGCTTTGAAGAGCTACCTCGTGAGAGGGCACAACCAAAACCTTCAGCTGAAGAGGTTCCAACTGTTCAATTGACCCAACTACCCGAGGTTATGAAACATGTCTTCTTGGGAGACGATGTAACCTTTCCAGTTATCATTTCGTCCAACCTTCAAAATTCTCAAGAATTATAGTTACTCGAGCTACTGTGAATGCATAAATCTGTGATAGGTTGGACGTTTGTTGATATCATAGGTATTAGCCCTTTAATTTTCTCCCATTGAATCAATCTAGAGGACGAGGCTATCCCTCGAAGAGATCCTCAAAGGTGACTAAACCTCACAATGAAAGAAGTTGTGAAAAATGAAGTTATGAAATTGCTAGATGTTGGTATCTTCTATCCAGTGGTTGACAACAAATGGGTTAGTCCTACTCAGGTAGTACCCAAGAAATCGGGTGTCACTATGGTCCAAAATGAAAAAGGGATCCTTGTCCCCACAAAAACTGTGACAGGGTGGTGCATGTGCATTGATTATTGAAAATTAAATGCCGCCTCCCGCAAAGATCATTTTCCACTCCCAATCATAGATCAAATCCTTGAAAAAGTAGCTAGTCATCCATTCTATTGCTTTCTTGATGGCTATTCTTGCTATTATTAAATTGAGATTGCATTAAAGGATCAAGATAAGACCACTTTCACTTGTCCCTTTGGCACCTTTGCTTTTCGGCGCATGCCATTTGGCTTGTGTAATGCACCAGCTACATTCCAAAGATGCACGATGAGCATCTTTAGTGACATGATTGAAAAATCAATGGAAGTATTAATGGATGACCTAACCGTTTTTTGGAAATTCCTTTGACACATGTCTTATTCATCTTGAAACTGTTTTAAACGATGTATTGAAAAATGACTTGTGCTCAAATGGGAGAAATGCCACTTCATGGTATCTTCTGGCATAGTCTTAGACGACATTGTTTCTAAAAGAGGAATTGAGGTTGATCAATCAAAAGTCGACCTTATCTGTAATGACCCAACTATTCTAAGACCTTGGACCATTAGAACTACTAAACATAGCTATTACTTTGAAGAACATATACATAAGAAATAATAATTACTTTATTAAAACTTCAACATAATATTGTGGAAATTACAAAGTAAAATAGAATTTTTGCTATGGGTACCCATTGTTTAAAACATAAAACATAATTTTAAACAAAAGAAGATTGTTTACAATACTAAATGCGGAAAATACATAGAAATATAATAAAAAAACTAAAAAAAACGTCATCCTCGATCGACTCGCCGCCCATTCATTCCATTCATCCTCAATACACAATTCAAGCCACCAAGAATCCTCCTGTCTTTGTATCTAGTTTCCCGCATCACACTAAAATTTAAAGAAAGGAGTGAGCCTAATGCCTAGCAAGGAAGATATACTAACACATATAACATAAAACATAAACATACGACTATAATAAAACATATATCACAATTCTAACCCATGTACATGGTAAACATTGGGGTTTACTAGCTAAGCAACTACAAGCCTCAAAATGAATTGAGGTTTGCTAGCTAAGCAACTATAAGCCCCAAGAACATAAACGTATTGGGGTTTGCTATTTAAGCAACTATAAGCCCCCAAAACATATATAACATATCATAACATAACATATTATAGCATAATCATAACATATAAGCATATAAAAACTATCATATTTTCCTTACCAAAACTGGAATATTTGAGAACAAATGCGGGACTTGGAACACTCCTAAAACCAACAATAAGAATGGTGAGTATTTCTAAAGAGTAAAGAATAAATGTGGAAACTAAACCTTCAAGAAGAAACTTACCAAGAAAGGTCTTTAAGTTTCAAGAAACTAATCAATAACCAATAATAAAAGTTAGGATCTGAATAAAAGAGACTAAGAAAACTAAAAGAATTTTAAAGAACTGGACTTAAAGAATAGGAATACCTTAGTTGACCTTATGGATTGGTCATACTTCAATACCAAAATACACTAAACCTCACTTCCCAAGTATTTTATAAAGCTTAAGAATGACAAAACTTTTATCCTAACCCAAGTGATCACTCTATGGAAACACTAGCACCATGGAGGCTCCGAGCACAGCTTGAAGAATGAGAGTGGTTGGGTACTAGGTCCTATTTATAGAGGTAAGGAATGAAACTAACCCCTTTTTGATTTGAATAAAAATAATGAATATTAATTGAAAATATTTGAATATTCGTCAATCAGAGGCTTAAGACTCGGTCAAAACATTCAGAGGTAGGTCTAAGTAGTTAAGGATTATTTTAAAATTTAAAAAAAAATTATCTCACTAAGGGAGATATATCGCCCCTATATGGCGATATATCGGCTCTGCCCTAGTCCTGAGCCTCCGTTCGTACGTTCGTGCAACGCCAACATGTTTTCCGTATCCTCCGTTAGGCGATATATCGACTCTCATGCTGCGATATATCAGCATACATGAATTTTTCAAACACGTAATTGTACTTTTTCAGCATAATTTGATTGGGATAGCTACTTTGACTGAGTAAAACAAGATTCCAGCAAGTTCTGGAAGGGTCTAGAGCTTCTAGAAACTTCTATTTTTGAATTATCCACTTAAAAATGCTTAATTCCTCAAATAAATAAGACTATGACAAATGTCATGCTCTTAATGGTCTTGGAAGGTTCTATAGTTTTAAGAACTTTCTTTTATTTAAACTATAGTTAGATGCTTAAATAAACCCGCGCACGACAAGTGTCATGATATTATTGGCTCTATCTAAACTTTAGGTTATAACAAATAATATATCTAGGACCAGCAATATTAATCAAACCTTATGTTATAATTAATATTCCTAAACTATAGGTTAAACTTATAAAATCCATAATTGTTGTTATTAGTTTCCAACTAAGTCCCAGTTTGAACCAAAATTCACGAAATCTAAAATAGTACAACTACTACTAACTATCTAGCTAACTAAGTAAACATTCTGGGACTTTACAATTCTCCCCTACTACAAAGAATTTTGTCCTCGAAATTTACTTACCAAACAATTCCGGACACCGAGCTTATATGTCCTCATCCAACTCCCACGTTGCCTCCCCTTCAGAACTATTTCTCCATAAGACTTTGACAATCAGAATACTCTTAGACCGTAATTCCTTCATCCCTCTATCTAGGATGCTAACCAGCTTTTCCTCATAACTCAAGTCTTTCTGGAGTGCTATCGTATCATACTTGAGGACGTGAGATGGGTCTGACACATATCTATGCAGCATCGAGATATGGAACACATTGTGACTATCTGCTAGAGCTGGCGGTAGGGCTAATCTATATGCAACTGCTCCCACTTTGTCTAATATCTCAAAAGGACCTATAAACCTGGGACTAAGCTTGCCTTTCTTCCCAAACCGCTTCACACCTTTCAAAGGAGATATCCTTAAGAAAACTTGATCTCCAACTTTTAATTCCACATCACGCCGCTTGGTATCCGCATAACTTTTCTGACGACTCTGTGCAGCGAGCATACGCTTTCTAATCAGCGCTACCACATCCTGAGCCTCTCTAACAGCTTCGGGTCCAAGAAGTTGCCTTTCTCCTACTTTGTCCTAATGTAATGGTGATCGACATCTCCTTCCATAAAGCAACTCATAAGGTGCCATCCCGATTGTTGACTGGTAGCTATTGTTGTAGGAAAATTCTATCAATGGCAAATACTTACTCCATGATCCTCCAAAATCAAGTACACAAGCGTTTTCTAAAATCTGTATGGTACGCTCGGATTGACCGTCTGTTTGAGGATGAAATTCTGTACTAAGACTTATCTTGGTACCCATGGCTTGCTGCAAGATTCCCTAAAATCTCGATGTAAAATCCGATCCTCTATCAGACACTATAGTCTTAGGGATTCCATGCAATCTTACTATTTCTTGAACATAAACGTCTGCATATTGTTCTGCTGTATATGAAGTCTTAAGAGGAAGAAAATGAGTTGACTTGGTTAATCTATCTATTACTACCCAAGCTGAGTCGTGCTGCTTATTCGTTTGAGGTAAACCCATCACGAAATCCATGGCTATGTCGTCACATTTCTATTCTGGAATGCTAAGTGGTTGCAATAAGCCTGCAGGCCGCTAATGTTTTGCTTTAATTTGTTGGCATGCCAAACATTTAGACACATACTCTGCTATATCCTTCTTCATTCCTGGCCACCAATACATTGCCTTAAGATCGTGAGTCATCTTGGTCGACCTTGGGTGAACTGAGTATGGGGTATTGTGTGCATCTTCTAAAATCTTCACCTTAATTCCTTGATCATTTGGCACACATACCCGATCCTTATTTCTTAATAATCCCAGTCTTGATATTGTGAAATCTGTTGCCTTGCCTTCCTTGACTGCATTTATATGTGCTACTAATGTATCATCATGCCCTTGCCCAATTCGTATATCTTCTAGCAGACTTGACTGCATGGACAAGTTGGCCAATTTACCGATGACTACTTCTATTCTAGCATTGATCAGCTCCTGCTATAGCGGCTTTTATATTCCAGCTAATGCTGCTAGACTTCCATAATTCTTCCTACTTAGCACATCAACAACTACGTTTGCCTTTCCTGGGTGGTATAAAATTTCGCAATCATAATCCTTTACTAATTTTAACTACCTGCGCTGCCTCATGTTGAGCTCCTTTTGTGTGAAGAAATACTTTAGGCTTTTATGGTCCGTATAAATCTCACATTGTTCTCCATAAAGATAATGGCGCCAGATTTTTAATGCAAAGACCACCACTTCCAACTCCATATCATGGGTTGGATAGCGTTGCTCGTACTCCTTCAATTGCCTTGAGGTGTAGGTGATCACCTTGTCATTCTGCATCAGCACACAACCCAATCCTTTCTTCGACGCATCACAGTAGACTACAAACTTGTCATTGGGTGCCGGTACACAAAGTACTGGTGCTGAGCATAGCTTATCCTTAAGCAACTGGAAGCTCTCTTCACACTTATCCGTCCAGTTGAACCTTTGCTGTTCCGGGTCAGGTTGGTAAGTGGAGTGGCTATCTTAGAAAAACCCTCTACAAACCTTCGATAATAACCTGCTAGTCCCAGAAAACTTCTTACCTCTGATACATTCTTTGGTCTTGGAAAATCCTTCATAGCCTCTACTTTAGATGGGTCTACATCAATTCCGTCCTTGGATACTATGTTGCTGAGAAATTCTACCTGTGAAAGCCAAAATTCGCACTTCTTGAATTTGCCGTATAGTTGACGCTCCTTTAGTCGCAATAAGATTAACCTTAAATATTTCTCATGCTTGACTTTATCCTTTGAGTACACCAAGATATCGTCGATGAATACTACGACAAATTCATCCAAGTAGTCTTTAAAGACCCTATTCATTAAGTCCATAAATGCGGCTGGAGCATTGGTAAGACCGAAAGACATGACTAGAAACTCGTAATGCCCATAACGAGTTCTAAAAGTTGTCTTAGGAATGTATTCTTCCCGTACCTTGAGCTGATGACACCCGGACCGTAAATCAATCTTTGAGAACATGGTCGCTCCTCGAAATTGATTAAACAAGTCGTCAATCCGAGGTACTGGGTACTTGTTATTAATTGTCACCTTATTCAGCTCGCGGTAATCTATGCACATCCGCATACTCCCGTCCTTCTTCTTCACAAATAGAACCGGTTCCCCCCATGGAGAATGGCTCGGTCTAATGAAACCCAAGTCTAAGAGTTCTTGTAGCTGCATCTTTAACTCCTTGAGTTCGGTCGGTGCCATCCGGTATGGTGCCTTTGAAATAGGCTCGGTGCCCGGTGCTAGTTCGATTGTGATGTCAATTTCCCGAATCGGTGGCAACCCAGGTAAGTAGTTAGGAAATACTTCTGGAAATTCCTTTACAATATGAACGTCTCCAACTTTTATCGGTGTTTCTTTTACCAAATCCATAACATTGGCTAAGAATGCTTGACATCCCTTTTCTATCATCTTCTGAGCTTTGAGTGACGAAATAAGCGGTGTGCGTAGCCCTGAAACCTTTCCCATAAAGCATAGTCTCTACCGTCAAAAGTCTCGAACGTTACTTTCTTGCATTTGCAGTCGATGGTGGCGCCATGCCTTGCTAGCCAGTCTATTCCCAGTATCACATCAAAGTCTTTAATTTCCAGTTCTATCAGGTCTCCTTCTAATTCTACGTCCTCAATCTTGATCGATACGCCTTGTACTACCTGTGATGATAGGAATATTTCTCACGAAGGTAATTCTGTTTCAAACCTAGTTCTAAATCTTTCACAAGGTTTGTCTAATTTTTCTATCATTCCTAACGAGATATACGAATGAGTGGTCTCCAAATCAAATAATACAGAGCATACATGTTGACAATGAGAACTCGTCAACGAAGTTAAGTTAGAGAAATTGAAGTATAGAGCTTATCGATGAAGAACTTCAATTATCTAAATAGAAACTTGGAGAATAATTGCAGAAAGAAAATGATGAAAAGAACTTGTATTGCTTATGGAATGATGCTACAGTATTTTTTCCAACCCCTTTCCATGTGGAAGTGGGGTTCCTTTTATAGTGGGCTCTAATGGCCCCTGATACATTATGGTCCAGGGGACCAGGTGGTACACAAGTGTACTGTTAGGAGTATGGTCTTAGGGGTAGTGGTGTTGGCTCCAGTACGTGGTCAGATACCATGAGGATGTCTCCACTACTTATTTCGTATGAATGTCAGAGGAATGGCATAAGGCGTAGTGGTGATGGTGGTGGTGTCGATCTAACATCTAGTTAGAAGCATACAAGCCATGTCCCCTGTCCCAGTACTCCCACTACTTGTCTGGCATGAGTATTTGGATCAGACGTATAGGGTCTTGTAGGTCGTACCTCGTATGAGCTCCGTACTTGTACGATCTTTTCGAATTATAATTTTTCTTTTGCCTCTAAACGTTGGAGTTTCCGCAGGTCCTCATAGGATACACCACTCAAAGGTGTCAGGCGCAAGGCCACCTGGGATGCCTTGGGCGCACGAGGCCCTGGCGTAGGAGAGCACTCGAGAGGGAGCCCTTGGGTCGTTGGTGTGTGGGGCTTGTAGGCGGGGGCGAGACATCGTCTCGCGAGGCCCATGGTGAGGGGCCTTGGGTGTGCAGCCGAGGCGAGGGCGAGACACAGTCTCGCGAAGCCCATGGTATGGGGCCTTAGGTGCGCGACCGAGGCGTGGGTGAGACATCGTCTCGCGAAGCCCATGGCGCGAGGCCTTGGGTGCGCGGCCGAGGCATGGGTGAGACACCGTCTCGCGAAGCCCATGGCGTGGGACCTTGGTGCGCAGTCGAGGTGTGGGCGAGACACCGTCTCGTGGGCTCATGGCACGAGGCCTTGGGTGCGCGGCCGAGGCGTGGGCGAGACACCGTCTCGCGTAGTCCATGGCGCAGGGCCTTGGGTTCACGACCGAGGCGTGGGCGAGACACCGTCTCACGAAGCCCATGGCGCGGGGCCTTGGGTGTGCAGCCAAGGCGTGGATGAGAAACCGTCTCGCGAAGCCCATGGTGCGGGGCCTTAGGTGCATGGCCGAGGCGTGGGAGAGACACCGTTTCGCGAGGCCCATGGCGCGGGGCCTTGGGTGCGCGACTGAGACGTGGTGAGGTGCGAGATGCTCCTAGGCACGAGGCACCTCCTTGCATGGGGCTCCTCCTGGCGCGAGGTGTCTTCTGGCGCGAGACGCTTGTGGACGAGGAGCATGGCGAGGCGTGGCGAGGCGATGGAATAACAGCCTCGCGGGGATGTGGGGGTGACGACCTCGTGTAGGTTCCTGAGGGGCTTGAGTGGCACACTTCCTAGGCTCGTGAGGCGCGAGACGGGGGGTCCTGGGTGGCACACTTACCGGGGCTACGTTTGTCAAGATTTCCCAATACACACCTGGGGACATGGGTCCTAAGCACGTACTTTGAGTCTTTCATCAGCGTGGAATTTTGAGCATCTACACTTGCCCCCAGTCTAGGAGAGGACCTTTAGGTGCTCTGGTAGACTCTCCTTTTTTATTCTTATAAATAGGCCTTCATTTCTAGCCTATTATTTACACCTTACCTCTTCAGCTTATTGGTTTTGGGATCCTTGCTCCTTTCAAGAGGTGAGGGGTTCAATCCCCCACAACCTCATTTTTGTTATCTTTTCCCTTCTTTTCTTTTTTATATATATTTGAGTTCATTTATTGTATGTCTATATCTATGCAGGCATTTGAGGACTAAAACACCATTTTCCTTTGTTTTTGCAGACGCGTACTTTCGACCACTTGTCTCTATTTGAACGTGACGGTGTTTTCGGCCCCCGGCCTCCTTTTGACCTCGACAGTACCCAATTTTAATTGCTTGAGGTATACTTTCTTTCCCCCTTATGTTTATTGGGTCCAAATTAGCACCACTCGGGAGGGGGTATTTTGGCCTGAGCTTGTCGTGAGTTAACCCAGCTGGATTTCCTTATTCATACCCTGTAATGGGTTATTTAGAGCGCTTGTACCTAGATGTTTTGAGCCCATTCCTTTGTGTTTTGTAGAGATCCTCTAATTTATACGTGAAGCCTTTTTGCTTTCGGGATGAGGTCTCATGGCATATGAAGGTTCATTCGACGCTCCTCCGGGGGTCGAGTTTGTTGACTTGTCTTCAGACTCGGAGTCCCTTGAGGACAATCCTCACCATGACTATGCACCTTAAGGCAGGCCCGCATTTGTCATCTTGAGTATATGGCTGAACTTAGGCATAAAATTTTGGTTGTAGAGAGCGAAATAGACTCGGTGTTGAAGGGAGACGGAGTACCTTTCCCCCTTGACCTTAACGACCATGTAGCGAACCTTAGGGTGACCCTTTTAGATTTGTAGATGGAGTTGGAGTTTATGGAGGGAAATCTCTCGCCTGAGCCTCCTACCCCATTTTCCCCTAATGACTGTCATGGGGCCGTCCCGTCTTCTCCTCAAACCTTATTCTCGATCTACCCTTGCTTAGCACTTTCACACCCGGTGCCTCGCTAGGAAGAAAAAATGGAGGGTAAAGTGCCCTGTTTCCACCTCACCTTTTTCTTTTGGTTTTGCAGATATGCCGAAGAGAGGGCAACAACAAGTGACTGCTAATGATCAGGACACTGGCCCCTTGTTGGCATCACCTCTAGTGTCCCATGTGTCCAAAAATAAATTGTTGGAAATAATGGAGAACTATCGTGTTGGCCCAGAATACACGTTATACGTTCCTTCGAACAAGTGCCAGGTTGACTGCCCAAATCCGGGTTACGTGGCTATGAGCGAGAATATCTTGAAAGCGGATGGTACAATCCCGTTACACCCATTTTTCGTCACGGTTCTCTATTATTTTGACCTTGCTCCACTCCAGCTGGCGCCTGGTTGACCTTGAGTTGCCTCTTCATCTTGTATATGGATCGTTTCGAGCGTGCTCCTACGGCCCAAGAGGTGCATTTCAAGTACAATCTCATGCCCTCTCCTAAGTCTAATGACATTTATTTCTTGCAAAAAGCCAATACTTCGGTCTCCTTGATAGAGGGCGCTGTATCCAACCCAGGGTCTTGGAAGCAGGACTTTTCCTTTGTGAAGGGTCCCCTCTCTATTCATGAGCACTTTCGCTCTGCTCCTAGTAAGTACTTCAAGCCCCCCCCCCCCCCCCCCCCCCCCCCTTTTTTTTTTGAAACTTACTGTTTTGGAACTTATGTTTGTGTCGACAATTGTGTGGATTGTGCAGAGCATTTCGCCATGCCTGGAGTTGTTGGGTTGGAGGCGAATGCAGTGGATGCATTCCTCGAGGCTAACCCTGCTGAGAAAATGCATGAACACCTCTTCACCGTGGACAAACTCAACTTTTACAAGCTGTCCCTGGTTTCGGATCCTGGGTTGTTGTGGACTATTTCTGGATCAAAGAAGAAGAAGGTTGCTTCAGCTGAACATCACTCAAACAGGGGCGAGGCTGAGCGTGTGCCAGAGGGGGTCTCCCTTGGACATGGGCAACCCTACCAACCTTCTTTGTCTCCCAGGGGGTGCCCTTCTTTAGCCCCTACAGACCGTGACATGGCCTCCCACTCCCAGGATCAACAAGCCATGCCGAGGGGTTTCATCTGTCCTTATTCTGAGGACTTCGATGCTTTTACTCATGCTTCCCTTGAACCTGGTCCATCGAGGGCTTATTTTTCTGATCTTCCTGTGCCCCCTCCTGGTCCATCGGGGGCTCATTTTTTCGATCTTCCTGCGCCCCCTCCTGGTCCATCGGGGGCCCATTTTTCTGATCTTCCTGCGCTCCCTCCTAATCCATCGGGGGCCCATTTTTCTGATCTTCCTGCACCCCCTCCTCCTTCAGCGAGCAAGTCATCTATCCTTACTCGCCCAAGCGCCCTTGGCTCGGAAGGGGCGCCCTGGGTGGGCCACATGGCAGCCTCTTATAGGCGATGGTATGTCCAGATCGCCACGGACCTTTCTGAGGCTAATTGGAGTGGTCTTGGGAGTTTTGCTATGTCAGAGCTCGGGGAGACTCTTGCGCGTTCTGCCGCTTGGGTGAGTTCATGCATCTTATGTCGGCCTTATCCCTTTTCTCTCCCTTTCTTTTTTTTGTTGCTTATCATTGTTATTGTTATTCTTCTTGTGTAGACATATACAGTGGCTCGACAATTTGCCAACTCGGCTCAAGACCTCTGCACGTCGAATGCTGAGAGGGATCGTCTTACGGTCCAGGTCCAGGGGCTCGAGAGGGAACTTGCTGAAACTAGGCTTAAGCTAGAGAAGGCCCTGACGAAGGCTTCTTCCTCGTCAAAAAAGAATAAGAGGGCGATTGCCAAGGCCACGATGCTGCAGGAAAGGGTCACTAGCTTAGAGACCGAACTTGAGGATGCCAAGGCCACTATCGCAGCGTTGTAGGGGAGGGTCGCTTCCTTAGAGGCGGACAAGGCGGCTATAGAGGCGGACAAGGCGCCTATTGAGTATAGATCCATAGAGCGCGCCCTTTATGGAGTATGGAGGCAAAATCCTAACTTCGATTTCTCCTCCTTTGGCAAGCACGTCATTGCCCGGGCGTCTGAGTGGAACGCCCATGGCAGGAGGCCTTCAGATTATCATTTTGCAATTTTTGCCAGTTAGTCCAATGTGGATGTATGCTCGTTCGAGCCCTATTTTGCTTGTAATTTCTCCGAGTCCTATTATGTTATCAAGACTCTTTTTTTATATATACATATGTGATCATTCATCTTTATTCATCTGTGTTCAAGGTCCTTTTGAGCCCGCACGATGGGGTTCGATAGTTTCTCTTTTTTATTTATCAGGCTTGAGGTCCTTTGGAGCCCATGCGAAGGGGTTCAATATGTAACGCCCTACTACCTTAGAGCCGTTACTAAGTGAGTTTAAAATGTGCAATTAACTCGCCCAGTGAGGCTTTTAGAACAAAAGTGTGATTAAACAAAAAAACAAGGCTGTAATCTTTAAAAGTACTCCATTTCACTAAAAGTTCCAGTAGTTTAACATTTGGGATCCCAAAACGAGGTTTGTAAACTATTTACAACTCAAAATATATACACAGTTGATAAATTATGAAAAAAAGAGTTTAGTACAGCCATTTCTCAAAAATGCCCCCAACCAAAGCAGTCGGGTAGGCCAAACATGTACGCGCCGCCCCGACGCTCTCCGTACTCATGGCTGGTTGACTTTCTCTTTGCCCTTACCTGCAACACAGAGCACCCGTGAGCCGAAGCCCAGCAAGAAAACTCACACAGCACATAACATATGCATAATATACAGTCACTATAGCAGATAGCTCATATTTAGTCAGACAACCCATAAAACCGAAACACATATACGGCCATGCCGTCCCAGAAGCGTTACCAAAGCCTGGGATCTCGGTTTTCACAGTAAGGATATCCCATGTATCCATTAGGGTCTCACCCTAACCACAAGCACTCCATGTGCTAAGTGGTATTCCTGGCCCCACTGCCGTTCTCGGCCCTTTGCCGTTCCCGGCCCCTTTGCCGTTCACTCTGCCATTACCACATTTAGCATTATCAAATAGCAAGCAAATATAATCATTCAATTAAAGCTACATTCTAGCAATGATACAAACTAGGGCCGCGCCCTGCAACAATACTATGGGCCCAAGCCCTGCTCTACGGGTGGTACAATTTTCTTACCTGTATCCCGAGCTTTCCGATGCAACAAGGCCGCGAGCACGGTCCTCTAACCCGAGCCTCACCGGAGACCTAGTCACAACACATATAAAACATTCTTTAATACTAACCAATCCAAAACCACTTCCCGGGACCAATCCCACACTCTCGGAATCCCCAAATTCCTAAAACAATTCATCTGAAACATCCCCCGAACCCTCGGAGCAAAAGCTCAAAATTGCAAAATTCCATGTTCTGAAGCTAGCCTAGCGTCGCAGCGCTACCCTAGAGGGCCGCAGCGCCCAGCAAGTCAGAAAGCCTTCCCCTGCCCTGAAACAGCCTCGCGCCGCGACGCTCCTTCGCGAACCCAGAAATCTGGGTTTTCCTCTGCATTTTCCCCGAGCCAAAACACTCCCAATTCAACCCAAACACATACATAAACCCCAAAATCAGTTTAAAACCCCAAATAAACCATTTAACAACCTATAAACATCATAAACCAGCTCAATCATAAGAATCACACCTCAAAATCCACCCTTTGGTTTCAAATTTCAGAAACTCAAACCATGACTTGAAAAACTTAACCCATGCTTCAATATACTCCAACCACACCAGAAACGAAAATTCAAAGGTGACAAAAACTCTTACCTCGATCAATAACTCAGCTTAAGCTTCTTCCAATCCCAGCTTTAGACCAACTCCTCTTGATTATCAAGCTGAATTCTCATAAAAACCAGCCATACCCATCCTTAAATTTCCATTCTTACTTTCTAAAATCAAGCTTAAAACTCAGTAAAACAGAAGCAATTCTTACCTCAGAACAAATCTTGATTCTTGTTTGGCTTCAATTACTTCAACCCACCTTAATTCCTCTCCTAAATCTCAGAATTCCCAACTCCCTTCCTTTCTTCCTTTTCTTCTCTTTTCCTCTAGGTTTCTCCCAATTTCAGCATAAACAAAGCATATGACTAAGTGTAATACGTATCCCCTTTTTCCTTCAGCTAAAGTAATCTAAATCCCCGCCAAATTACTATCATATCCTCCCATAGTTATCCTCTCCTAACTAAACCCCAGGGGCACTTTTGTCCTTTCACTTATATTACAATTCTACCATTTTTTCCATCTAAACTTGTTACTCTCAGCAGTTACTAATGGTTACTCAGGTTACCCAATCACCAATAACCATTAACCAACAATTCATAACTCAACTCATGAAATTCCCCAAAGTACCCTTAGGCTCCTCCCGAGCCGGGTATAAAATCCCGTTGTGACTTTTGAGTTATCTAGCTCTCTTGGACCGTCTCGGCACGTGCATCACAATAATATAACCACACTCACATGGTACAAATCACATAATGCAATTATCACATTTATGCCCTCAGCGGGCTAAAATTACCAATTTACCCCTAGCATACAAATGGGGTCTACATGCATATTTATACCACCTAAACATGCATTCTAATCACATACTCATTCAAATTCATATATTAACATGTTAATTCACTCATTGCCCTCAAGGCACGCTAATCAAGGTCCTAAACCTTATTAGCAAGTTGGGGTGTTACACAATAGGTCCCTCTTTGGTGCTTCTTGATTGTTCTTATAAGGATATATTGACCCCTTGGGTTCTAGTTATCCTTTTATATATTTTTGCGCGCGCTTATTATTTCTTGCGAGAAGCGTCCTTCTCGTCATTATTTATAGTACTATTTTTGCAAGGGTCTCTTTTAGGACCCTTTTTGGCTAGACAACTTGGTGGCCGCTCTAGGCTTATTGGTGGGTGCTCTTCCTGAGGCCTTTCCTCTCATGGGAGCATCTGCCTTTATTTGGATGCTTTTCTTGTAGGACCTTTTGGCCTCCTTGATGTTCACAAGGGTAGCTAATCCTTGTGAACTCAAGTGATGCCTTGCAAGGTCTTCTTCTTATTTACAAGGGTTCATCACATTTTATATATATATATATAAGGGCCTCGTTTAGGGTCCTGATATAAGGGGTCCTTTAAGTATCGTCCTGATAGGGGGTCCTTTTTAGGTTCCCTCTGATATAAGGGGTCCTTTTAGGATCCTCCTGATAGGGGGTCCTTTTTAGGTTCCTTTATGATATGAGGGGTCCTTTTAGGATCCTTTTGATATCAAGGGTCCTTTTAGGATCCTTTTGGTATGAGGGTCCCTTTTTTTTTATACATATATATATATATATGAGGGTCTCGTTTGATATCAAGGGTCCTTTTAGGATCCTTTTGGTATGAGGGTCCCTTTTTTTTTTATACATATATATATGAGGGACTCGCTTAGGATCCTAAGATAAGGAGTCCTTTTTAGGGTCCTCCTGATAAGGGGGTCCATTTAGGATCCTCCTGATAGGGGGTCCTTTTAGGATCCTCTTCTTTGCTGTATATTTTGCCTCCTGTCCTACCCCCCCAAGTGCTTGGTGAAATTTATTTCAGCAAGCACTTTGGTGGATGCTATAGAGAAGAAGAATAACACGTGAAGTTTCGAACATTTTCATTCATAGCGTGCGGGTTACAATGACATATCTGAAAGGGTTACATCTAATTGGGAGGTTACCCAGGTAGCCTCTTTGATTCTCACCCACTAAGTTAACATATCAAGGAACAAACTAAACATAGGTCTTCTTTGCATCGGGTGCAAAAGTCTCACTGGTAGTATTTCTTGAGGTGTTCCGCATTCCATGCTCGAGGTATAACGTTGTTATCCATGCAGGCCATTTTGTAGGTGTTTGGTGGTATGCATTGAGCGACCTGGTAGGGTCCTTCCCAGTTCGCCCTTAGTATCCCCGCCCCCGGGTCTCGCGTGTTAGGGAGTACTTTCCTCAGTACCAAGTCTCCTACCCTAAACATTCTCTCTCGCACCCTTGAGTTGTAGTACCTCGCTACTCGTTGCTAATATGTGGCTAGCAGGTCCAAATTCCTGACCAATGCTGTGATATTAGCTTGGTCATCATATGCTTGCGTGCAGATGGAGTTAATCTTCATTTCTATTGGAAGGACAGCCTCGCAGTCATAGGCCAAGGAGAAAGGCGTCCCCCCATTGGTGGAACGAGGGGTGGTCCTGTAGGCCCAGAGTAAATTGGGGAGTTCCTCGACCTAGGCCCCTTTCAACTTTTCCAACTTTATTTTCAAGTTCCTTTTCAGGATCTTGTTGATGGCCTCTGCTTATCCATTGGCTTGTGGGTGTTCTATTGCGGAGAAACTCCTCTTGATTCCTTTTTTCTTGCAGTATTCCTCAAATATTCCTCCTTCAAACTGCATTCCATTGTCGGAGATAATCTTGTAGGGTACTCCAAATCTGCAGACAATATACTTGTTGACAAAGGTGGTGATTTGCTTAGCCGTTATGTTGACTAAAGGCTCCACTTCCACCCACTTAGTGAAATAGTTAATTGTTACCACTGCATATTTAGCTCCTCCTCTTCCTGTTGCCAGTGCTCCAATCAAGTCAATTCCCCACACAGCGAAGGGCCATGGACTGGTCATGCTCACCTGCTCATTTGGTGATTGTCGGGGGTAATTCGCATGTCTCTGGCACTTGTCACACATTCTCACAAAGTCGCTTGCATCCTTCTCCATGGTTGGTCAATAATACCCCTGGCGGATGGCCTTTTTTGCCGTAGACTGCCCCCCAACATGATTTCCACATCCCCCTTCATGTATCTCTTGCAAAAATTTTAAAGCCTCTCCCTTGTCTATGCACTGCAGGAGTGGGGTAGAGAAACCTCTCTTGTAAGTCAGTTTACGGGCATCTTTTTTGTCCAAAGGCAAGGTCCCATCATTTAAGTACCTCACGATGGGTGCAAACCATGACTCCTCAGTGCTATTGACCATATTGATTCTTTCTTCTGCTATGCTTGGCTTGGGGAGGTATTCGATTGGTATGGACTCAAGCGTGTCTTCGTCTCGTGTGGAGGCGAGTTTTGCGAGTGCATCGGTGTTGGTGTTCTGCTTCCTTGGGATCTGTTCTATGGTGTATTTTTTGAACTGATCCAAATATCCCTTCACCTTGGTGAGATATGCAGCCATTTTTGGACCTCTAGCTTGGTATTCACCCTTCACCTGAAACACCACCAGCTGTGAGTCACTAAAGACATGCAAATGGGTTACCTTTAACTCCCTAGCTAGCCGTAGGCCGGCCAACAACGCCTCATACTCTACCTCATTGCTAGAAGCTTCGAATCCAAATCTCAAGGCACAATACATCTTGTGCCCCTTAGGTCCCGTCATCACTATGCCAGCACCGGCTCCCCCTTCGTTAAATGCCCTGTCTACATGGAGGCTCCATTCTTCAGGGTGCTTTTCCTCTTCATGCGCCGATTCATTCTCTTCTATTTCTCCCTCCTCATGGGGTCGGTATGCAAACTCGACTATAAAATCTACAAGTACCCGCCCGTTGATTGAGGTCCTTGGGGTGTAAGTGATGTCGAACTGACTCAATTCAATCGACCATTTTAACAACCTTCCCAAAGTCTCCGGCTTGTGCAAGACTTGATGCGGGGGGGTGTTTGTGAGCACCTCAATAGCATGAGCATGAAAATAGGGCCTCAACTTTCGAGAAGCCACTATCAAGGCATATGCTAACTTTTCTATTTCTGGGTGCCAAGCTTCTGCGTCTATTAACCATTTGCTCACATAGTACACGGGCTGCTGGTGCTTCTTTTCCCCCTTAACCAAGGCGGCGCTTATAGCATGCTCTGACATAGCTAGATACAAATACAGCTTTTCCCCTTTTTCTGGCTTGGCCAAAAGGGGTGGTTTTCCAAGGTGTTCCTTTAGCTTGGTGAAGGCATCCTGGCATTCATCATCCCAAGCGAACTTTTTGTTCCCTTTTAGGATGTTGAAGAAAGGGAGGCATTTGTCAGTAGATCTGGAGATGAACCTATTGAGGGCTGCTACTCTCCCCGTTAAGCACTGCACCTCCTTTTTGCTTCGTGGTGGGCTCATTTCCAGCAAGGCCTTGATTTTTTCAGGATTAGTCTCGATACCTCGGGAATTCACCATAAAACCCAGGAACTTTCTTGACGAAACTTCGAAGGTGCATTTGAGTGGATTCAGCTTCATTCTAAACTTTCGAAGGGTGTCGAACATTTCCATGAGATCGTTGGTGAGCTCTCCCGCCTTCTTTGTCTTTACCAACATATCATCCACGTATACTTCCATATTCCTTCCTATTTGATTTACAAACATTTTTTTCACCAGCCTTTGATAAGTAGCACTTGCGTTTTTTAAACCAAAGGGCATCACATTGTAGCAATACAAACCCTTGTCTATTATGAACAAAGTGTGCACTTCATCAGCCGGGTTCATGGGTATTTGGTTGTACCCGAAAAATGCATCCATGAAGCTAAGTAATTCGTGCCCCACTGTGGCGTTTACTAACTGGTCTATCCTAGGAAGCGGGAAGCTGTCCTTAGGGAAGGCCTTATTGAGGCTAGTAAAGTCCACACAAGTCCTCCATTTTCCGTTGGGCTTCGGGATTAGCACTGGGTTTGATACCCATAGTGGGTAAAATGCCTCTCGGATGAACCCATTTGCCTCCAACTTGTCAACCTCCTCTTTTAGGGCCGCGTATCTTTCTGGGTCCAACGTTCTCCTTTTCTGCCTCACAGGCCTTGCTTTTGGGTCGATGTTTAGGTTGTGGCACATGACCGCTGGGTTTATTCCTACCATATCCTCGTGACTCTAGGCGAATACATCGGGGTTGGCTTTCAAGAATTCTACTAGCTTCTCCTTCACGTCACCCACAAGGTTTTTTCCTACCTTCAACTTTCTTAACGGCTCATTCATGACTGTGACTTCCTCCAACTCCTCTACTGGTTCAGCTCTAGGTTCTTCTGTGACTCGTGGGTCTAATTCATGCGGGTTCACGCCTTCATGCACAACCATTGCCATAGGCATTGATGGCTTTGTGGCCGTACAGAAGGATGTGTTATAACATTCCCTCGCTTCCTTCTGCTCTCCTTTCATGCATGCTATTCCCCCAGGAGTTGGGAATTTCATAGCTAAGCGGTATACAGAAGTTATCGCCTTCAATTCTCTTACGGAAGGTCTCCCTAATACCGCATTGAAGGCTGAGGTGCAATCTACCACAACAAAGTTTGCCATTATGGTGGTTTGTCTGGGCTGTTCTCCCATAGTGAGGGCTAACTCGATCGCCCCTAGGGGTTGTATTGAATCTCTCATAAATCCATACAAGGAGGTACTGCAAGGCTTTAGGTGCCGGATGTTTAACCCCATCTTCTCCAAAGCTGGACGATATAAGATGTCCACCAAGCTTCCGTTATCCACCAAGACCCAATGCACCCTCATGTTAGCAAGCTGGACAATCAACACTAGGGGGTCATTATAGGGGAAATGTACACCTCGGGCGTCTTCCTCAGTGAAGGTTATTGAGTCATTTTCACCCTTAAAACTCTATGGGGGCGTTGCTCCAAACTTAAGACGCATGGTGGCGGACTTCATCTGGCCTCCCTGGCATATTTATCTCACCCCTTCCTTGATTCGCCCCGAATCCTGGCTCTCCAAAGATGGTCTTGACCTCTTCTTGTACTTCTGGGGCCACCTCTCGCACTCGCGGCGAGGATGATCATTCTTCTGGCCTTTGGCTCTCCTTGCGGACATATCTGTCCAAATGCCCCGTGCGGATAAGCTCCTCGATTTCTACCTTCAAATGGTTGCATTCCGCAGTGGTGTGGTCGATATCTTTGTGATACTGGCAATATTTGCTGGGGTCTCTTTTGGATTGGTCTTTTTTCATTGGCGGGGGCCTTCTGAAAGGGACCTGGTTTTTGTTCATGACAAAAATATGCTCTCTAGCATGGGTGAGGTCAGTATAAAAGGTGTAAGGGCCCTGTCTACGCTCATCAGTGCGCTGATGCTTCCGGGGTCGATCATCTCTCGTTCCTTCATATACCCTTTTCTTCTTTGTACCACTTTGGCTTTCTCGGATTGAGGGTTTTGGTAGCGCAGTAAAGATGGCTTTCTGGAAGATGGCCTGTAGTGGTGTGGTCTATATCTTTGTGATAGTGGCCTTAAGGCTTTCGTGACCATCTTCCACGCAAATATATTTCTGCGCCCGCTTGTAGAAATCATCCAAATCCGTGACCTCCCTCTTGATCATGTTATCCCATAACTTGCTTCCCGAGCGTACTCCGATTGTGATGGCCATTTTTAGTTCTCTACGGGTCAAACTCCCTACTTTGGCAACCTCCATATTGAACCTGTGAATGTAGCTCTTTAGACTATCATTTTCTCCTTGCTTCACGTTGGCGAGGCTGGTGCCCGACATCGTGTAGTCCTGCACAGCGTGGTGTTGCTGGAGAAATTCATCAGAAAACTGTTGCTAAGATCTGATGAACCCTGGTCTAAGTCTTTTGAACCATTTTTAAGTAGGTCCTTTCAATGTGACAGCAAAGCAATGGCATCTGGCCCCGCTAGTAATCCCCCTTAACTTCATCATGTCGTTAAATGCATCCAGATGGTCTTTATGATATGTGCTCTCTTCGTATGGGGTCATATGGGGCTCCTTGAAGTTGGCTGGAAGCCGGATGGCTTAGATCTCCTTGATGAAGGGTGACTCATGGTCAAACTCATCCTCAAAGGCTTGTCCTCCAGAGGCAGTGATGATTTTATTTCGTAGGCTCCTCATTTCCGTGTCCAGGTCTTGTCTCCTCTTGTTCAAGGAGTCTCTCAGCGTGGATGGGTTAGGATCTCCCTTTCCTTTGCCTTCCCGGGGCGCCATAGGAGGCGTGGTCCTTTTACCCGCGCTCTTTTTATTGAGTTCCTCTCGTAAATCTGAGGGTGTTCTCCTTAAGGTGACCTCGACATCGTTACGAGGGGCAGCGTTGGTCTTCGGCTCTGGCCCCTGGGGTTGCTTCGGTGGTCCAGGACGTTCGTGCTGCTTCGTCTGGGGGATGTTACTGGTGGATAGTCGAGTCCTTCCGTCATCTACTGGGGTGGTGGTTTCTACCCCCTCTTGACCTCTCTCTTTCCGCTTAGGGAGTGTTACGTTTGATCTCCCTTGCAATAGGCCATTTAGCACCTCTTGCATGTTTTCCAGGGTGGTTTCTAGCCTCTGGTTCTTACGGCGAAGTTCACGTATCTCGTCTTCGTAGAATCAAGACCTAGAACTTAAGCTCACTAAGTGGACCCGAGGGTGCTTGTCAGGTCTGCGCGTCGATGGGCCTGGATCCTGCCAACCGGAGTTTGGCACCTGCGGCGGCCTTGGAGGCAGGAACTCACCGGCACCCCTTGTTAGGGAAACCGTTGGCCTTGGACGATCCTCCTCAGGTGGGACCGCCGGGGATGAGGCTTCCCTTTCATCTCTGTGAACTTCAGGCTCCTTTGGGGTCTCCACGTTTGCGGTTGGAGGAGGATCCTTCATAGAGGATTTTAGCTGATCACCGTCGAGTTGGAGCTCCACCTCTCGCAGCTCTCTCAATCGTTTTGAACGTCACGACATTTCTTTCTTATCGGAATCAATGGAAGAACAGTGGCTTGACACTTACTATTCCCATAGATGGCTCCAAACTGTTGACGGTGAGAACTCGTCAACGAAGTTAAGTTAGAAAAATTGAAGTATAAAGCTTATCGATGAATAACTTTAATTATCTAAACAGAAACTTAGAGAATAGTTTCAGAAAGAAAAAGATGAAAATAACTTGTATTTCTTATGGTATGATCCTACATTGTTTTTTTCCAACCCCTTTCCATGTGGAAGTGGGGTTCCTTTTTATAGTGGGCTCTAATGGCCCCGGATACATTGTGGTCCAGGGACTAGGTGGTACATAAGTACACTGTCAGGAGAGTAGTCTCAGGGGTAGTGGTGTTGGCTCCAGTACGTGCTCAGATACCATGAGGATGTCTCCACTACTTATTTCGCATGAATTTCAGAGGAGTGGCATAAGGCGTAGTGGGGCTGGTGGTGGTGTCAACTCTGACATTTGGTTAGAAGCATACAGGCCATGTCCCCTCTCCCAGTACTCCCAGTACTTGTCTGGCATGAGTATTTGGATCAGATGTACAAGGTCTTACTGGTCGTACCCCGTATGAGCTCCGTACTTGTAAAATCTTTTTCGAATTATACTTGTTCTTTTGCCTCAAAACGTTGGAGTTTCCGCAGGTCCTCATAGGATACACTGTTCTGAAGTGCCAAGCGTGAGGCCACCTGGGATGCCTTGGGCGCACGAGGCGCTGGCCTGGGAGAGCCGCGAGAAGGAGCCCTTGGGTCGTTGGTGTGTGGCACTTATAGGCGGGGGCAAGACACCATCTCACGAGGCCCATGGCGAGGGGCCTTGGTTGCGTAGCTGAGGTGAGGGTGAGACACCGTCTCACAAAACCCATGGCGTGGGGCCTTGGGTGCGCGATTGAGGCCTGGGCCAAACACCATCTCGCGAAGCCTATGGCGCAGGGCCTTGGGTGCGCGGCTGAGGCATGGGCGAGATACTGTCTTGCGAAACCCATGGGGCGGACCCTTGGGTGCGCGACCGAGGCGTGGGTGAGACACCGTCTCACGAGGCCCATGGCGCAGGGCCGTGGGTGCGCGACCGAGACATGGGCGAGACACCGTCTCGCAAAGCCCATGGCGCGGGGCCTTGGGTGCGCGGTCGAGGCGTGGGTGAGACACCGTCTCGCGAATCCCATGGCGCGGGGCCTTGGGTGCACTGCCGAGGCATGGGCAAGACACCATCTCACAAGGCCCATGGCATGGGGCCTTGGGTGCAGGACCGAGGCGTGGGCGAGACACCGTCTCGTGAAGCCCATGGTGTGGGGCCTTGGGTGTGCGGCCGAGGCGTGGCCGAAACACCGTCTCGCGAGGCCCATGGCGCAGGGCCTTGGGTGTGTGGCTGAGGCGAGGGCAAGACATCATCTCGCGAGGCCCATGGCGCGCCTGAGGCGTGGTGAGGCGCGAGACGCTGCTAGGCGTGAGTCACTTCCTTGCATGGGGCTCCTCCTGGCGCGAGACGCTTGTGGACGAGGAGCATGGCGAGACGTGGCGAGGCGAGGGCATAACAGCCTCACGGGGATGTGGGGGTGACGACCTCGTGAAGGTGCCTGAGGGGCTTGAGTGGCACACCTCCTAGGCTCATGAGGCACGAGACGGGGGGTCCTGGGTGGCACACTTACCAGGGCTACGTTTGTCAAGATTTCCCAATGCACACCTAGGGACATGGGTCCTAAGCACGTACTTTGAGTCTTTCATCAGCGTGGAATTTTGAGCATCTACAATACATTATTGAGGATAGAAACTTGACCTGTAACCACTTTATTGCTAGCATCAGCTTCTCCTTGGGTTAAGGCAAATACCCTGGCAGGAACCATCTTGTCGTCTCTTTTTCCCTCTGGCTTGAGCACGGGACACTCTTTCTTTCGGTGACCTTCCTGACCACAGTTGTAGCATCCCTTAATGTTTGTACGACACTCACCAGGATGTTTCTTTTGGCATTTAGCACATTGCGGGTATTCTACATAACCTGACCTATTACCTCCATTGTTCATCTGTGCCCTTTTATCGTTGTCGGACTTCTTATTGTCAGGATGCTGTCTCTTCTGGCCATTACTATTACTGGACTGCTAGTTGTTGTTGTTGTGGTTGTTCCGACCATTCTGAGGTTGACTCTGCTGTTTAGGATCAGGCTTACTGGCCTCCTCTTTACTAACATTCGCTTGAAGCCTTTCCACTTCTATTGTCGTTTCTATAACATCGACATAAGTAGTATTTCCCGGGTTTGCTAGCTTAACCCCTCACTCAATCTTTGGTCGAGGTCCTCTAACGAACTTGGTCACCCTCAGAAAGTGAGTTAGAACCATTTCTGGTGCAAATTTGGCTAATCGGTCAAACTGTCGAGCATATTTTGCTACAGATAAACTTCCTTACTTCAGACCAGCGAACTCCTCGACCCTTGAAGCGATGATTTCCAAATTGTAGTACTTTTTGTGGAATAGATCCACAAATCTGGTCCAAGTCATGGTGGCGACATCGTGAGTCTGCTATACTAGGTCCCACCATATTATAGCATCCTTCTTAAGTAGGGACGAAATGCAGGATATGTGGTCCGCGTTGCCGAGATTCATGTGCGTTAGGATTGGCTCCACATTTCTAAGACATTCTTTTGCCTCGAAGGGGTCTGATGTCCCTTCAAAGTTCGGAGCGTGTTGCTTACGAAACCGCTCATAAACTGGCTCCATGTGATAAGTTGGATATGGCGCATAGTTTGCCATTGGCCATCCCCCATAAGGACCTACTTGATGGGGTGCTTGAACCATATGTTGAGACTGTGGTTGCGGCTGAGGCTGAGCTTGTTGTCGTTGTTGCAGTAATTCCTCAACTTGTTACCGTAGCCTGGAAATTTCTACAGTGTTGTCAACCGGTGGCGGTGGTGCATTTCGATTGGCATTAGCACGTACTCCCCTTCCGTGAACTGGAGGGGCTTCATTGCTCTCAGGAGTGGCGTTGGAGACATTGACATTGTTGCGAGCAGATCTTCTGAGCGACATCTTCAGCAGAGTTCTAACAGTCGAGAAAAACATGTTAGAACTTACTTAATAGGCTCTAAAGCAAAAACTTAATCTAAGCCAACATAACTCGGACCTATTAATTACGATTTCTTATGAAAAGAAATGTATAAGATTTCTTTATAATTAGGGTGTGTTTCTAAACTTAGAGAAATAAGCCATCTTTATTATTTTCTAAGTGTGTTTCTAATTATCCTATATGACTTAATTCTCAGGCTTGAAACTCATCGTTGTTCCAAAGTTAACCATACTGAGGGAGGGTTGGGAACAGTAAAATCGTTCCCACTACTATGGCCCCCTAACTCTCAATATAGAACCCTGGTTCATTGATTTGTATCCACCCTCACCGAACTTAGTCATTTTTTATTAAATTTATTATTTATTATGATTGCAAAATAAAATCAAACTCATACATGTCATCAAAATAACAATGATATTAATTTCGAAAAACAGTTTTCACTAAGTACAATCATAAAGGCAGAATAATATATAAAATAAATAAAGAAACTAATCTATTCTAAAAACCGGGATCTTCTACATCAGATCCTTCATCTAACATGTCATCAATAATCTCTTCATAATCATCATTTTCGTGAGCCTCAAAAATTCCTCGGGGAAGATTCATAAAGATTCTATTCTTTTGTTCTCTTGTGAATTGGAATTCCATCTTAGAGGTAAACCTAATTATGAGAAAATAATATCTCATCGATACTAGTATTTCATCTTCAACATCTATTGTCTCCCATATTTCTTCCAAAGGAGCAATTACAAAAGGAAAATCTTTAAAAAGCCTAATTACTAAAATATATTGTTCCGTAGCTCTCATCATTATTTGCTTAATCGTTTGGAGATGAACTATTTGATTATGGAATAAAAGTAATCTCCGAGTGATTCTTTCCAATATTCCTACTGTATTTCTTGGTTCTCTAATCTTTTTTTAAGGCCTTAATGGCTCAGATATCGTTATATGTTAAAGCTCCATCCATTCTTTAACTGAAACATAAGGCTAAAATGTTAGCCAAACACAGTATCATAATAACTAAAACATAAATACTTACATTGGTGGTTAGATTCAGAGCTTGAGCGTGTGTATCAAGGAGAATTTCATGTAAATGGACCGTTGCTCTAATACCAACTGTAATGACCAAACTATTCTAAGAACTTGGACCATTAGAACTACTAAACATAGCTATTACTTTGAAGAACATATACATAAGAAATAATAATAACTTTATTAAAACTTCAACATAATATTGTGGAAATTACAAAGTAAAATAGAATTTTTGGTATGGGTACCCATTGTTTAAAACATAAAACATAATTTTAAACTAAAGAAGATTGTTTACAATACTAAATGCGAAAAATACATAGAAATACAATAAAAATAACTAAAAATAACATCATCCTCGATTGGCTCGCAGCCTGTTCATTCCATTCGTCCTAAATACACAAGTCAAGCCACCAAAAATCCTCCCGCCTTCGTATCTAGTTTCTTGCATCACACTAAAAGAAAAAGAAAGGAGTGAGCCTAATGCCCAGCAAGAAAAATATACTAACACATAAAACATAAAACATAAACATACGACTATAATAAAACATATATCACAATTCTAACCCATGTACATGGTAAACATTGGGGTTTACTAGCTAAGAAACTATAAGCCTCAAAATAAATTGAGGTTTGCTAGCTAAGCAACTATAAGCCCAAAGAACATAAAAGTATTGGGGTTTTCTATTTAAGCAACTATAAGTCCCAAAAACATATATAACATATTATAGCATAATCATAACATATAAGAATATAAAAACTATCCTATTTTCCTTACCAAAACTGGAATATTTGAGAACAAATGTGGGACTTGGAACACTCCTAAATCCAACAATAAGAATGGTGAGTATTTCTAAAGAGTAAAGAATAAATGTGGAAACTAAACCTTCTAGAAGAAACTTACCAAGAAAGATCTTTAAGTTTCAAGAACCAATAATAAAAGTTAGGATCTGAATAAAAGAGACTAAGAAAACTAAAAGAATTTTGAAGATCTGGACTTAAAGAATAGGAATACCTTAGTTGACCTTATGGATTGGTCTAACTTCATTACCAAAATACACTAAACCTCACTTCCCAAGTATTTTATAAAGCTTAAGAATGACAAAGCTTTTATCCCAACCCATGTGTTTATCACTCTATGGTAACACTAGCACCTTGGAGACTCCGAGCATAGCTTGAAGAATGAGAGGAATGGTTGGGTACTAGGTCCTATTTATAGAGGTAAGGAGTGAAACTAACCCCTTTTTGATTTGAATAAAAATAATGAATATTAATTGAAAATATTTGAATATTCATCAATCAGAAGCTTAAGACTCGGTCAAAACATTTAGAGATAGGTCTAAGTAGTTAAGGCTTATTTTAAAATTTTTTAAAAAAATTATCTCACTAAGGGCGATATATCGCCCTTATATGGTGATATATCGGCTCTGCCCTAGTCCTGAGCCTCTGTTCGTACGTTCGTGCAACGCCAACGTGTTTTCCGTATCCTCCATTAGGCGATATATCAGCTCTCATGCTGCGATATATCGACATACGTGAATATTTTAAACACGTAATTGCACTTTTTCAGCATAATTTGAATGGGATAACTACTTTGACTGAGTAATACGAGATTCCAGCAAGTTCTGGAAGGGTCTAGAGCTTCTAGAAACTTCTATTTTTGAATTATCCACTTAAAAATGCTTAATTCCTCAAATAAACAAGACTATGACAAATGTCACGCTCTTAATGGTCTTGGAAGGTTCTATAGTTTTCTAGAACTTTCTTTTATTTAAACTATAGTTAAATCCTTAAATAAACCTGCACACGACAAGTGTCATGATCTTATTGGCTCTATCTAAACTTTAGGTTATAACAAATAATATATCTAGGACCAGCAATATTAATCAAACCTTATGTTATAATTAATATTCCTAAACTATAGGTTAAACTTATAAAATCCATTATTGTTGTTATGAGTTTCCAACTAACTCCCGATTTGAACCAAAATCCATGAAATCTAAAATACTACTAACTATCTTGCTAACTAAGTAAACATTCTAGGACTCTACATTATCTCCATCTTGCCTAATCCTAAGACTGTCAAAGACATTAGGTCATTCCTTAGTCATGCTGGTTTCTATAGGAGGTTCATACAAAAAAGTTTCAATGATTGCTCGTCCACTAAGCAACCTCCTAGCCAAAGATGTTACTTTTGAGTGGACACCTAAGTGTGAGGAATCATTCCGAACGCTTGTAAATTCACTCACTTCAGCTCCCATCATTCAGTCACCAGATTGGAGTCTTCCTTTTGAAATCATGTGTAATGCCAACAACTTTGCTGTGGGAGCTGTGTTAGGACAACGAAGAAAGGGGAAACCCTTTGTTGTCTACTATGCAAGTCGAACTCTAAATAATGCTCAAATAAACTATTCCACTATTGAAAAAGAGTTGCCTGCCATCGTCTTTTCCCTTGACAAATTATGATCTTATTTGATTGGATCACCTATTACGATCTTCATGGATCACTCCACCTTGAAATATCTCATTCCAAAAAGGATGCTAGGCATGATTAATACGATGGATCCTTTGTTAGGAACAGTTCCTAGTGTGTAGCGGAAATTACAGTAATGGTAGTATTGTAGACAACAAATTTTTTTCATATAAACCACTTTATATGATGATCCTTTAATATGCAATATGTTAATCAATATATAATATGTATATGGAAAAATAATACGAAATGATTTACCTCTTGTAGCCTATCAAGAATCTTTGAATCTTTTCATATTTATTTCGATCTTTCTATCCTCGCTAGAGTACTCACACCTAGATCATCCAAGACGTTCTCTACACCTCAAGATGTGGGTGGGCACATAGAGAACAAGAATCAATTTTGTGAATCAAAATTATTCTCAACACACGAGACTCTTGATTATAGGCTAGAGAGAAAGGTTTTTCTTTTGTGAAAAAGATGATAGTTTTTCTTCTATGTAAAAACGTGTTGTTTCTATTTTCTATCATATAGAATATATAAACATTATTATCATAATAATAATAATAATAAATAATAAATAATCATATTTAATAATAATAATAATGATAAAAGACAAAGTCTTACATTCCATTTTAAAATGTTTTATTAATTAATTAAAAATAAAATAAAAAACCAATAACTGATCACATCAGTAGTGCTATACGCATAGAGCAGTCCAAGCCCTATGCGTGTGGCACTATCCTTGAAAATGAGATTTGATTTTTTTTCTTCATGTAGTTTTATTTTAATTAATTAATAATTTCAAATTCAAATAAGGTATCATGTTTTTAAGGAAAAGATAATAACTTAAATTTCAAAATTCAAAATTTGAATTTCCATTATCATCTTATTATTAATTAAATAAATATAATAATCAAAACTAATTTTGACTATCCATATTTATCTATTTACACTTAAATAAAATAATTGATTAAAATTAATTTATTCTATTTCTACACAATTTTGAAAATTGCACAAATGTAATAATAAATTGTGCAACTTTAATTATCATATAATTGTACATTTATCCCGAAGAATAAATATTCTCTCAAATAGCCCATTCACAATTTGACCCTTGTTGACTCTTACCTAGATTAGTATTGATAGAGCCGCCCCGGGGACCTATGGACCAAGAATTCTAAGCTCCAATAAATAAAAGATTATTAACCAAAACTCTTTGATTCAATAATCATATTTATTAATCTCATGACTATTCCACTATAAATATGAGACCAAACTCTTGAGAATTCAAGACATATATTTACCGAGTACTTTATTGTAACCATAAAGTGTCAATTGATATAATTATTACATACAAATTAATCCTCTATTGATGATTCGTAATTAAGTGGGAATAAAATTACGGTTTTACCCTTTTAATTATATCTTGATTCCTAGGGTACCATTGACTTTACTAGTGAAGGTTATTCATAATTTGATTATGAATTTGATGTCAATAACCTTTTCAGTTCCAAAATCCAACCCAATAGGGAACAATCATTCAATCTATAAGAAGGTATAGATTCTATGTCTGTTAAGCTATGTCCCCAGCCATATACATCATTGAGTCCCCAAAACAATAGTTCTTAGCCTGATCATTCTGACAAACCGTAACGTGTGAATCAAATGATCAAATGACATATATAGGAGTTTGTTGACGCAGTTTTTCGCCAACAGAAAATCAAGAAAATAATAAGGATGAATTAGTGCTTATTGGTAAACCAAAATAAGAAAATTACTCTCAAGAACACTGGCCTTTTTACGTGGTTCATTAGTTAAAATCCACCTAGTCCACGAGTCTATATTATTACTGTTTTTCTCTCTCTATTTTGACAGAGTCTCGGTATTACAGAATAACCATCCCGCTTCCTGTCCAATATTCTAAACATTTATAGAGAAACTCCTTGGACAGGTTTGGGTACCTGCGTGAGTTAATCACAGATTTGCATATATATATATATTACATTTATTATAAGATATTCCCATTTATATTAAGATACGATTTGATCATGAAATAAATAGATTCCTAATATTTGGGACATTAAATATCACAGGTTGGCCATAGACGATCGTATAAATCATCCGAGTCTTTGGGGATCTGCAGACATGCCATATCCTCAATCTACCATGATCTGAATACACCATCGAGCTCGTATCATGGAGGTCATGTCTGATAAATATTACAAGCTCGCGCTTTTCAACTTAGGTATCCTTAGCTTGGACAATCAGCACGATAACCGTGCCGTTAATGTAAAGAATACTTGGATTTATAAGCTATTCCTTCCTTGCAGTCATCTGCCAAATATACACGATCTGAGTGAAAGACTCGTGCTGAAATTAGGATACACATTTTCCCCCCAAGTCCCTGCTCATGGATTATGATGTTGTAATGACCCAACTACTCTAGACTTTGGACCATTAATGACCACTATACATAGACACTAATTTTTAATAAAACCTACAAGTGAAATAATCATAATCTTCATTAAAAACTTGTAAAAAAAATGTCAAACTACATAAAATTTAAAGTAGGATATGGGATCCCATTGTTTTTAAAATAAAAACATAACATAATTTTAAATAAATGGATTACATAATAAAGTGTGGAAAAATACATATAAAATTTAAAGAGACTTCATCCTCGAATCGAACGCTCGGTCCATCGATTCCATCCCGCCTCAATACACATCCCCAAGCTTCCAAGAACCTTTCCCGCCACCAAAGCTATTTTCCTGCACATATACACATAAAGGAATGAGCTTAATGACTAACAAGGAAAATCTAACACATAAATCATATACATAATATTCATATCAACATTTATTAAAACATATCATAACATATGTCACATATACTATAATGGGCATTATTACTTGGGGTCCCATAAACTAAACAAGTCATATGCCCATTAGATTTGTGGGGCTTGCTAGCTAAGCAAGTCATATGCCCATAAATTTATTGGGGCTTGTTAGTTGTACAGGTCATATGCCCAAGTCTACAAACATACATAACACACAAATCATAAGTTAACATAACACATAAATCATAAGATAACATATGGCATAACACATAATATCCTATCCTATTTTCCTTACCAAAGATATACCGGGATATGAGAACAGGTTTGGGACTTTGGAACACTCCTAAAAACCATCAATGAAAGGGTGAGTATACTGAAGAAAAAGGAATGTAAAGAATGGATGAACTATACCATCAAGAATATACTTACCAAAAACCTTATGTTCAAGATCTTAGATTTCCTATCCAAAAATAAAGAATAAAGTTAGGATGCTGAGTAGAAAACTATAAGAACTTAAGGAAAACAATACCAAAATGAATTAGAGTTTGGAATACCTTGAATGCTTCTATGACCGATCTAAAACTTGAACCAAAATGTACTATAAACCTTACTTCCCAAGTGTTTGGTAAGCTTATAATCCCCAACCCAAGTGTTTACACTCTCAAAAATAACCTAGCAGCTTGCAGCCTCTGAACTTAGCTTGATGAATGACTAAATGGCTGGGTACTAGGTCCTATTTATAGAGTTCAAGAATGAAAAGATCTTCATTTAACTTGAATAAAATAATGGCTTTTTAAGTGAAAAATATTTGAATTATCGCTCAGTAGAGGCTGAGGACTCGGTCAGAAAGATGCTGGACTTATCAAGAGGTTAAAGATTAAAATGAGAACATTTTCAAAAACATTCAAAAATCCATCAAAGGAGCCGATATATCGCCTAGGCCAGTATGGCCGAGGCTCGTCGAGGTGATCGTGCGAAGTTACGTGTTTTTCGTATCCCCGTATTGCGATATATCGCCCCCTATAGCTGTGATATATCGGCATACGCTGAATATTTAAACACGAAATCGCACATTTTTATCCTAATTTGAATTGAGTAAACAGCCTTGACTAAGTCCTCTAACGATTTCAAAGCTGCTGACAGACCCTAGAATATTCAAATATTACTCTTAATAAACTTATTCCTAAAAAATACTTAATTATCATTAAACATACACAAGACAAGTGTTAATATCTTATTGGATCTATCTAAACCTTATAATATAATAAATATCACCATCAATATCAGTCATATTAATCAAACCTTATGTTAAAATTAATATTCTTAAACTATAGGTTAAACTTAGAAAATCTACAAGTGTTACTATTAATGTCTAATTAAATCCCGGTCTGAACCAAAATCCACAGTCATATAAATACTACTACTATTACTATTATTACTACTATCTAACTAGCTAAGTAAAGTTCTTGGACTCTACAGATGTCATCTTCTGACCTACACAGTAGGGACTTTCAGACTTCCATTACAATTTCACATACTTTTCCATTACTCAAGTACTGGACACGTGGATCATTATCATTGGCGTCTGTTCGGGTTTCGAGGACTGCGATAATGGTCTTGTCAACTTTTGCCGCTGTTTTGTCCTTTGAAACACAGCCCTCAAATCTTGTACCAACCCAATCGGATGTCTCACACTGATTTATGTCGTTTACGTATAAATAGGATAGATAATTATCAGAGTTCATCACCTTTTGTTCGAAAACTTTCTCTATCTTCTCTTTTGTTTGTCTTTCAAATCTTCTTCCTTCTCCGAGAAAAAAGAACCCAAAAAATCCTTGTTGCAAGATCTCTCTGACATTCAGCTATTCAATTACTCAAGAGTGAGTCTCCCAAGCCTTGCGAAACATACTTCTTCATCCAAAGAACACTGTAAGTATTGTCGTTTCAAACAAACTCTTTCTTTGCTGATTTCTGCCTTTTATTTACCATGTTCATCCATGCTTTGACATAGTAGATACTAGGGTGTTTTCTCGATGTTTTTGGCACATAGGTTTTAATTTTTAGGCTTATTGAGAAGGTTTAGAATGTCCTTTACAACTGTGACATTCACGAAATTGGGTATTTTCTGGGTGAATCTTTGGAAATACCCATTAGGGATATAGATGATGAAAGGTTAGAGTTCAAAAGCCAGATTGCTTAGGAAACACGCTTCTTAGGTGGTTTTTCTCTAAACCACCCCCCAAGGACAGTAGTAGCCGGATTTTCTGACACACGGATCCCTAAACACTAAGGGTTTGTTGGGAAAACCGAGGTGCGTAGCGTAGGGTAGCGCGTGGCATCACACAATGGGTTGAGACTAACTCAGCTCATATATCAAAAGACCATTTTCCTTCGTGCTTCCGTGCCTTTACCTTTACAAAATCTTAGGTCGCCTATTAAGTGACTCATCATTCTTGTTCGTTAGGCGATCTAATGGCACCCAAGAAGAGTGTACCCAAGAAAAATGCAGCTGGCTCCTCATCTCAACAAACCAACAAGGGAAAAGAGATCGCCCTCGACTCTCCTCTTCCTCATTTCGGCCCTGTGGTCGAGAAGGAGATCGCGATTGACCCTAAAGCGTTCTTCGAGGTAGAGAAAATCGTCTCCAAGATCATGAACCAAGGAAGGGTCAATAAAATAATGCTGAGCCACAACATAGAGGTCAAGTCTGGCGTTCTCATTGCCCATCCTCCGTTTGAAGGGGAACAGAGCTGCGCGCCCCTCCAGGATGACTTTGCGGCCTGGAGTGTCGAGCACTTAAAGGCATAAGCCTTCCTTCCCCTTTACCAATATTTTGCTGACTTCCTCAACTGTGTGAAGTGGGCATCGTTTCAGCTCCCCCCCAACTCATATCGGCTTCTGGCGGGGTTGAAATACCTCTTTTTAAAACACCAGTGGGAGGTCCCTAGTCCGGCAGACATCCTCTACTTCTTTTGTCTTAAGGAAAACCCGGAGCAAAGAGGGAGAGGTGATGGGTTCTACTACCTCACCAGATTCCCGAACTCAGCCTTGGTTATCGAGCTCCCCAGCCACCCCAACGACTATAAGGATCAATTCTTTATGTTGAATGGGTTCTGCAACTGCGAGCATCGATACTTCAACCATCCTCGTAAGTCTTATTTCTTTTCTCAGCTCGCGAAATCATTCTCTTTTTTTTTAACAGACATACTCCTTGTATTTATATTAATTGAGTTTACCATTTTTTTGTGCAACCATATTCATGAGAACGGAGAAGTCTGCGACCTCGGGGGTTAGTATGACACCTTATCTAGGCATCCGGCCCGCGAGAAGGATTACCGCTAGCTCGTGACTGACGTCACGATGCTGGCATGCAAATTGATCGATGAAGGCCAAAATTTGGCCTTAAGAAGGACACGGGATACCCTTCCGGTAGTACCCGTGCTCCCGCCTTCCCAAGAAGGAAACCCTGAGGCCGCTGAGGCAGAGGAACAAGAAAAAGACGAGGTCCCTCTTGTGAGGAAGAGGCAGGCTTCCGAGGCTGCTCGGGGCCCTGAGCCCCGAGGTAGAACTTGAGCCTGAACCTCCCGTAATCTGAGAAATTGTAGACATAGACTCCCCATCTCCTCCAGTAGTCCCAAGGCCGGAGGTCATGATAATAGACTCCTCCCCCAGTCCGAAGGGTAGGATTTTCATTTATTTATTTTAGGTAAATTTAAGACTTTACTTGTGTATTAACTCCCTTCTTATTCTTTTCAGGCGAAGAGATGGAACGACCAGGAGCTCCCGACCTCCGCACAGTTTTCCAGGAGGGAAAAACCAGCTCGGGTCCTGTCGTAAAGAAGCCTTGGTACACAACAAAGAAAATGCCTCCTGCGACAGGAAATACCTCTAAATCTCTAGCTAAGGGGAAAGGCACAAGCTCAGTAGCTCCGACTTCCACCGTAATAGTGAAAAGGGCTCCTCCTCCGCCTCCTCCTCGATTTCCACCTGCTCCTACTCGGGATCAAGTTATACAAGCTGATCCCCCAGCTCCTATTGTCCCCACCGCTACCGTGCGAATCCCAGTCAATTCCCAGGATCTGGAGAAGATCCCCGATACTTTTTGAGGGACCCTCTACGAGACGGCAAACCACGTGGTGGAGCACATATATAAAGTCAATCCGAGGGATCTGATGAAGACAGAAGAGAGGATCCCGGAGAACGTCCTGGAATCCGCCTTGGGAATGACCCTCACAGTAAGATATTTTCCTTATTGAACATTTTTTTTATTTAGCCCTAGTATGCGTCTAACTTGTCTCTTTATTTTTGTAGTCGGTCCTGGCTCAGCACCGTAGTATAGCCCGAGCCAGGGCTAGGAATGATGAGCTCCAGGCTGCCAAGACCGCCCTGGCCGCTGCCCAAGAAATTGAGAGAAGTGCAAAAGGTGCCCTTGCAGCTGCTCAAAAAGGTGAGCATGATGCCAAGGTTGCTCTTGCATCATCTCAAGAAAGCGAGCAAGCCACAAAGGTTGCCTTGGCTTCTCTTCAAGTCGAGGTTGCTGAGGCCAAAGCCAAGCAGCTAGAGGCCGAGGTTGCTGTTAAAGAGGAGAAAGCGGCCTCGCTGTCCTCCATGGAATGCATGTTGTACCACTGCTAGGCCTTTAACCAGCATGCTAACTTCTCTTTCCTAGCTCATGAACTATGGGATCCATACCTCGAGAAATTCAAAGCCTGGATCCTGCAAGAGCAGTCTGAGATAGGGGATGCTTCTACTGTGGGCGAGTATGAGACTGAAGAGGTTACGTCCTCAGAACACCCTAGAGGGGCTTGATGAGGCTTTCTTTCTTTCTTTATTTATTTTTTTTTGTAAACATTCGCCTCTTGGCCAGTTCGAGGTTTCTCTCCTCGGGAAAATTTGAATTTTAATTCATATATCTAAATTATAATCTATTTGTCTTTTCCTTGATTGTCTCTCATGTTTATGCTTTCTTAGACTTGAACTGTAACGACCCAAATTCACTAATAAGGCTTAAGGGCCTTGGTTAGTGTGCCAGGAGGGCATGATGGGAATTATGTGTGATTATTATGATTTAGATGCATGATTATGATTTAAGCATGTTATATGATTACTTGAGTACTTGAGATGCATGACTATGTGTGTTAGTGTGCATATAGGCCCAGATTAGGTTAGAAGGGCATAATCGTAATTTTAGCCATTATGGGCATAACTGCTTTGATATATGTGATAATTGTTGAGACCACATTATTATGTGGATATGTCTGTGATCTGTGGCTCGAGACGATCCTAGTGAGCAAAGTAGCGTAAAAGTCATAGCGGGGATTTATACCCGGCTCGGGGTGAGCTCAGGGGTGTAAATGGGAATTTAGTGGATAAGCTGGAGATTATTATGATATTGAGGAAGGCTATTGGTGATTAGTAAGGTATTGGGAACTAAGCAGGAAATAATAGGGACACTCGAGGAAGTAGCGGGAATTGGGCAAAATGACTAAAATACCCTTAAGAGGACTAAAGGATTAGAGTTAGCTGTGAGGGCATAAAGGTCATTTGACTTTTAAGGATGGGTATTACTGAGGTTTTAAGATAGTGGGATTTATAGAATATCAAAAGGGTCTGAAAAAGAAGGGAAAAGAAGGAGGGAAAACAGAGAGAGTTTCTTGAGTCGGTTTACACTTCCCTTCATCTATTTCTGGAGAATTTCTGGAGTAAAGCTTAGAGGAGAGCTGGGATAACTAAACCTCAAGGACTTTGATCTAAGGCTAAGGAATTGACAGAGGTTTAACAGGGTTTCACCAATACTTGAGGTAAGATTCTAGAGTTCATCCATTTCTGTTTCTGGTTTTTAAGTTGTGGTACTTGTGTTGAATTGAATGGAACTTTAGGGAATTCAGGCTTAGGGCTGAGGAGCAGCAAGCCAAGGGGAGCCTAGGGTTAGCTTGTGGGCGAAATTCTATCAAAGGTATGAACTCTAAGCTTTAGTTTTGATGTTCAGCTGGTTTATGTTGGGTTCTGAAGTTTGGAGGTGGCTATGGTGAATTTTGAGTTTGTGATTGCATGTGCTTGGAGTTTAGATGTTTAGGATGCTTGGGATGAGTGGAGTGTGGTCATGAGGTTGTTTTTAAGTTTGGGTAAGAGTTGGAAGAGGTTTGGTTGAGGTTGGCTCGAGAGAAATCGCACAAAGGAAATTTTGGTGTTGGGCTGCCTGTGACTAGCGCTACAGCGCTAGCCTTTGGGTGCTGTAGCGCTAGGCCCATATGCTGGAAGGGTTTTGGTTCTGTCTGTAGCGCTATAGCGCCCTCCCAAGAGCGCTGTAGCGCTACCCTGCCTTCTGAAGGGGATTTTGGGGTATTTTGCAAGGGTTTTTGACCTAAGGTTTGGGGTTTGGTTCCACCACCTTGTTTGGTGGAACTAGGACATCCCGGGGGCTCGGGATTAGCCCCGGGGCTAGGTTTTGAACTTGAGGATTGATGTTGACTTTGACCATGATTGTGTTTAGGTAAGCGCTAGGGCTCGAGTGGGATCGTGCTCAAGGTGTCGTGACATCGAAAACTAGTGAATTGAAAGGTAAGAACACTGCACCCGAATGTATGATTGTGATGGGACTAAGTGCTCCCGAGAATTATTTTGTGTCATCGTTGGTATTATGCCAAGGGACACGTATAAGCGGTCTAAGAGAACCGTTCATGAATTTAGCGCATGGGACGCGATTTGGCCACTGGGAGCCAGAAATGAAAGGATAACAGAGGGAGCAGCTTGTGAGCGCTAGCCCTGGTTATCATCTGTGCATTGTGTTATATGAGCTGATATGCTTTGTAAATGAAATACTTGATTATTGATATGCTTTGTATATGAAATACTTGACTGTTGCTATGCTTGAAGTTTATGAGATGTCATATGTGAGATTGACCTGACAACTAAATGTGCATGCTCTATTATTGATGTATGTTCTTGCTGGGCCTTGGCTCACGGGTGCTACGTGGTGCAGGTAAAGGCAAGGGCAAGTTGGACCAGGCCTGAGGTGGAGAGCTCCGAGGTGAAATGTACATAGCCAGCTGTTCGATCACCATGATCGAGGAGTGTGTCAGGACAGAGATCACCTAACTGCTCATTTTGCCTTAGTATGGCTGTTAATGTATTTAGACTTTGTAACTTTTGTAAATGGCTTTTAAACTGTCATTTTTGGGATCCCATGTACATAAACAATGTTTAGTAACGAAAATGTATCTTTTGAGACCAAAACGTTTTTAACCCTAGTTCCTCTGAATTATTTCAATAACACGTTTTTACTTTAATGACTTGATTAGCGAGTCTGGCACTTTATAAACACACAGAGTAGCGGTCCTGGCTATCCAGGGCGTTACATAAACATTCGAGATTTTAGGAATAGATTTTTAGATCGGGATAGATATTTTGAGTTTGGTTATATCCAAAATTATTGTGTTGATTTATATCATACCTGTTAAGTATGAGGCCTTGGACCCGGTTATATCTAGGATTTGAAATATTTTAAACTTAGTTCATGTTAGGTTTGTTGTCATCTTGAGCTTCTAAAGAAGCCATCGAATATTCAATTCTGCTAACTTCTAAGTTTTGGACCTGGTTATATCCAAGGTTTTACGTGATTTGAACTTAGTTCGTGCTAGGTTTATTGACACCTCAAGCTCTTAAAAAGCCGTCGAATAATCAATTTTCCAAGCGTCTAAGTTTCTGACCTGGTTGTATGCAGGATAGTTTAATACCTGGTTGTATCTAGGATTATAAGTAGTTTAAAAATTTAAACTCAATCGGCAACCTTGTTCAGATCCACCTCGGGTTATATGCCCCCCAAGTAACCAGAATGTAAGGAATTTCTTGGTTGCTTTTACAAACATCAATACACTAGCTAATTTATAAGTAACCGTATAAAGGAAAATTATTTAAAATCATGCTTCCGAGAAAAATTACATACTAATCCCCCGTTATTTAATTAAACTGCTTTTATAACTAAGCCTTACATAGATGGTTGGTAATACTACTGGTAATACTTCTTTAAGTTCATGGCGTTCCAGGTCCGTGGTGTTAGTTTTTATAGATCAAATCAGAGATTATACGCAGCGGAAGAACAATCAAAATTGTTAATTTAACCCCACAAGATTTCTAGATCTACTTCTTCACATACATATATATATCGAATCAAAGAGATGAATTGAAAATTACCTCAAGTCCTTCCTTGCTGCTATCTTTTTGTACGGAAAAAATCCTTGAGATCTCACACTAGAATCTTCCAAAATGTTCTCAGCACACAAAGAACGAGTGTGGGCTCGCTATACAAAACAATAGGCAAAATCTATTTATCAGATGTTCTCAACACATGAGATCTGATAAAGTTTGGACCTAAGTTTGTGAGGAACAGTGACCTATGCTTGTGTCACTGTTCTATTTCTCTCAGGGAGATTTCACGATATATTTTCTATCACTGAAAAGTCTTATTCTGAAAAACCGATCTCATATATTTAATATATCCAATATATTAAAAATAAAATATTAGTTATTTTAAACAATTAGAAAATAACTAATCAGTTATCAGATTTTGTTTAAATAATAATATTTTAATCATATTACAATATCTCATTATTTTTTTAATATTTAAATAACTAAAATTGTGGAACAAAGAAACTTCTACAAGCTTCTTGTGTGTGTAGCACAGTGACTGTGCACTGTGCTACACGTGTACCACATGCCAAGAAAGGCATGTGATTTTTCTCCATTTTTCTTATTATTTAAATACCAAAACCCCAAAAATAAATTAATTCAAAATTAATTATATTTTTGTTAAATAAAATAAATAATTAATTACACATCATTATACAATAATTATGTTTAGTGCATAGAAAAATATTTTACTTATCAAATAAGTCATTTTACCCATTTTTTTATTTATCTTTGTCAGTGTTTGTTTGAGACATTTCGGGGACCATGGACCTATAACATTAAGCTCCAATAAATTGAAACTAAATAATTAAACTCTTTAATTATAATAGTTAATTTATTAATTATGATATTTCTCCACTATAAACTCATAATTGAACTCTTTATGTTATAGATATACTTTTACAAAAATCTTATTCTAAGCTGTCCATTGATATAACCCTCTTACAATAGTTCAACCCTCTAATTAATTAGTTCATGAATTAGAATGGAATAATTAAAATTTTACCTTTCTAATTTACTTCTTATTCCTTAAGTACCATTAATTCACTAGTGAATAATTAATCTATGATCTAATTATAGATTTGAGCTCAAAATCATTCAGTTCCAGAATTAACCCTTAAGGGAACTAATATACGATCTGTTAGGAAAGATTAGATTCCGTATTGTTGATACATGTTCCCAACCATCCAGGATATTAAATCTCCAAAACAAAAGTCATTAGCCTTTGTAATGCCCCAAATTTCCTAATAAGGTTTAGGACCTTGATTAGGAGGTCGGGAGGGCCATAATTGATTTATTATGGTATTTAATGATTATATGCATGTTTATGTGAATTATATTATTATATGATGGTGAATGCATGCATATGGGTTTATATTTTAATTACAAGGGCATTTTGGTGATTTGGCCCGTTGAGGGCGTGATTGTGTATTTTTATGCATGGGGGTGAATTATAAATAATACCACATGATATGTGGATTGGCTCGAGCCATTCGGCATGAGACGATCATGGGAATGCAAGTGTTCGGTCTAGTCATAACGGGTTTAAGTTCGAGGCTCGGGGTGAGTCTCAGGGTCATTTCGATGATTAGAACGTTGCTGGGAATGAAAGGGTAACGGGATGTGAATTATTGGTATTTGAGAATATTGAGAATAATGGGAATTGAAGGGTGTTAATTATAATTAACGAGATAGGTGGGAAAGGACAGTTTTGCCCTTGGGAAGGCTTTAGAAACTTTTAATGACCTAGGAGCATTTAGGTCATTTGGGTTGGATTTATATTGACTTGAAGGCTGTAGGAATTCAGAACAAAAACAGAGCCCTTATCTCTTTCTCACCCGTGCATCATCTCCTCATCTTACCCTTGGAGGTTTTTGGTCCCAAATTGAAGAAGCAAGCTAAGGAATCAAAGCTTGGGGATTATAAACTTAGTTCAGCCATTGGGAAGGATTCAAACCAGCTTAAGGTAAGGAATTGAACCTGAGTTTTGAGCCATACCCTGTTTTTCTTTTAATTTTCAGCTTATGATTGTGTTAAGGATAGTTTGGATTGATGGAAGTTTTGATTGATGTTTAACTTGGGTTTTGATGAGGATGAGTTCTAGATGATGTTTAGTGGTTGAATTGGGTGTTAGGTTGAGGTTTGGGACTGGTTTGAGGGTTTGGTTTCGAGGAAAAACGCAGGGGAAGCAAGCTGGTGGCTTACTAGTTTTCGTAAAGGGCCGCGGCCTGGCTATGGTGTGACGCGGCTTGTGTGTGTTTCTGGGGAGGAATTCGCCTCTGTCTGGAGGTGAGCCGCGGCATGGCTGTGGTGAGCCATGACCCATAGAGGCAGTTTTGGCCAGAAATGGGTTTTTGACTTGGGGATGCAAGCCTTAGGCCTCGGGGTCGATCCTACTACCCGGTTAAGTGTGGATTGATGTCCCGGAGGCTAGATATTGGTTTGGGAACCTATGTTGATCATTTTCATTGATGAATCCTATATTTTTGGTTATGACTAGGTGACCGCTAAAGGACTAAAAGTTGATCGTTCTCAAGGGTCGTTCCTTTATTTATTATAGCTCGAATCTGAGGTAAGAAAACTGCACCCCATGTGTGACATGCATGGCTATTTATGATGCATGTTGGATGTTTAAATGTAAACATTGATAGCATAATGAATGCTTGGCAATTTCGCCCATTTGCATATGATTATCATTGAGGCATGCTGGATGATTAAGTGTGATGCATGTGATGCACGAGAAACATGTGATTAGGGCATGCCATGAATGATGAATATGAGATTGGTCAGAGCTTGAGTCTCTGTGTTTGTGCATGATCATTATTATGCTAGCAATTATTAAGTAAGCATGTTGAATGCGTCATCTTTGGATGTGTGACATATGATACATATTGGTACCTATTGATAGCATTGCTTACTTGTGCATGGTACTGACTAACTAGTCAGAATTGGCAAAGGCGTTAGTATCATCTATGAAGTTGTGACTTATTAGTCAGGTTCGGCAGTGGTACTGGGCATTGGTCACATTGCGCTGACTCACTAGTCAGGACGGCCTTAGCGTGTTCCACGCAAGCCATGTCGATTAGATCAAATCGACCTTCTGCATTGAATGACTCAAAGAGCGTTAATGCAGGACCGACCCCAAGTTCGATGAATATAAACAAGCACCTATCTAGCCAAAGGCTAGTCATTTAGAGCCAGGGCTAGCGAGCCCCGTGACTGTTAGGTCACATGGCTATGGGCACCGACCCTCAGTGACATGCTTGTCAGTCACTCATTTGATAAGAGTCATTGCAGGAAAGCCTAGGTAACGATGTCGTTACACGGCTATGGGCACTGGGCCCTTAGTGACTTGTTTGTCGGTCACTCAGTATGGTTTAACAGGACCTCAAAGTGATATTCACTCATCTGATCAGAGCTATGAGCTCTGTATGATCATTTTGATCATCATATGCATGGCTTTGGGCACTAAGGCCCTAGTGACTTGCTTGTTGGTCACTCAGCATGGTTTACCAGAACCTCAAGTGTTGAGACACTCATCTGATTAGGTTTGAATTGATAGTCATCCAATCAGAAGGGCAGGATTTCTTATCTGAGCCCCTAGTGACTTGTTTGGCAGTCACTCAGCATGGTTTACCAGAACCTCAAGTGTTGCGACACTCATCTGATTAGGTGTGACTTGAGGGTCCTCCAATCAGAAGGGCCGGATTTCTTATCCTGGATACCCCAGCCTTGTTTGAACTCATTTGCATGCTGAATAGAGCTATGTTTGCTAGACGTGCCATATATGATTTGATATCATGATATGACTGTTTATGAGCATATGAGTTTTCTTGCTGGGCTTCGGCTCACGGATGCTTTGTGGTGCCGGTAAAGGCAAAAGAAAGCTGGATCATCCTTGAGTTGGAGAGCTTAGGTGATGACGTGTACATATGCAGCTGCTCGGCCAATACTTGGGCGAGGTTTGAAAGAGGAACTAGGGTTAAACCCTGTTTTGCCGCTTAGAACGGCCTATTGTAAATATTTTCCTGTAATAGACTCTGAAATTATATTTTTGGGATCCCAATGTATATATTAAACGTTCTAGTGAAACGTTACATCTTAACTGAAATTTTTAATCCCTAAACCGCTAATCACACTTAGTTACACGTTTATGGCCAAACGACTCGATTAGCGAGTTTAGCACTGTTTGCAATGTGCACTGTAGCGGTCCCTGGAGTTGGGGCGTTACAGCCTTATTCTATGAAGAGCCCTTAACGAATGAATCAAAAGATTTAATAAACATGAATAGGAGTTCATGAACACTCAGGATTAAGGTTGATCTATAAATGATCATCAGTTATGATATGAATTACAAGTCTTTATTATTAAATGGTTTTTGGATAAAGACTTTTATTCATATCGGTCCATGTCATATATAATCATATTATATAAAGCACCCTTACCGAGATGTCTTACCACATCAATAATCTGAATCTAGATTATTTGTATCAACATGATACTCAGAAAACCGTACTTACAACCCCAATTAAAGAATCCCATAACTTTAATTTGTTGTTGTTGACTATTTTTATTCATTCATGTGATCTTAATTCTCTCGTACTAATACAAGATAACATCCTTAATAATGAATATTGAATTTTTCTGATATTTAAAAAAATTAGTCAAACAATAATTTAATAATCTAAATATAACAATAATTGACCATTGTATTTATTTATTCATCGATATAATAAATGTCTTTTACATGCTTTTAGGACATACTCCTAAAAATCTCCCACTTGTACTTAAAACAAGTAAGGCATTTCTCTCAATCCCATATTACGTACATGACCCTCGAATTTCTTTGTAGGAAGCGTCTTCATAAACGGGTCTGCCAGGTTGTGTTCTGATGCAATTTTCAAAATGGACACATCTCCTCTATGTACGATTTCTCTGACTAAGTGGTATTTGAGCTCTATATGCTTTCCCTTCTTGTGGCTTCTTGGTTCTTTAGAATTAGCCACTGCTCCACTGTTGTCACAGTAAAGAATAAGTGGTTTCTCCACTTCTGGAACCACTTCCAAATCTGTGTAGAACTTTTTCAACCAAACTGCTTATTTAGCTGCTTCACAAGTTGCTATGTATTCAGCTTCCATGGTTGAATCAGCTATACTAGATTGCTTAATGCTTCTCCAGAAAACTGCTCCACCACCAAGAGTGAATACTGACACAGAAGTAGACTTTCTACTATCCTTGTCTGATTGAAAATCTGAGTCAGTGTAACCAGTGGGGTTCAGGTCTCCACATGAATATATAAGCATATAATCTCTAGTATTTCTAAGATACTTGAGAATATTCTTCACTGCAATCCAATGACTCAATCCAGGATTGGATTGATAACGACTGACTATCCCTACTGCATAACAAATGTCAGGTCTTGTACACTACTTAGCGTACATCAGACTGCCTATTGTTGAGGCATAGGGACATTGACTCATGTCTTCCTCTTCCTGAAGTGTTTTGGGACACTGCTCCTTGGAAAGGAATACTCCATAATGGGTTGGCATATCACCCTTTTTGAAGTTTTGCATATTAAAGAATTCTAGTAACTTATCAATATAAGTTGCTTGAGATAGTGCCAAAGTTTTGTTTTGTCTATCTCTAAGAATCTTAATGCCAAGAACATACTTGGCTTCTCCCAAATCTTACATTAGGAATTGTTCAGCTAACCAGTTCTTTACCCTTGATGATGATGTTACGTCATATCCAACAATAATATATCATCTATGTAAATAACGAGGAATACTACTATACCATCTTTGATTTGTTTATAGACACAAGGTTTGTCAACATTTTGTTCAAAAACCAAATGTTTTACTTGTGTCATCAAATCTAAGATTCCAAGATCTAGAAGCTTGTTTGAGTCCATGAATGGGCCTAAGAAGCTTGCAAACCTTTTGCTCTTGACCTTTTAATTCGAACCTTTTCTGGTTGAGACATGTAAATGGCTTCGTCAAGGTAGCCATTTAGAAAAGTTATTTTGACATCCATTTGCCAGATCTCGTAATCCATGCACACAACTATGGGCAAGAGTATATGAATAGATTTTAGCATGGCTACAGGAGAAAATGTTTCTTCATAGTCAACCCCTTCTTTCTGTGTGTAACCTTTGGCTACAGGCCTTGCTTTGAAAGTCTCTACTTTCCCACCCGCTCCTCTTTTCTTCTTGAATATCCACTTGCAACTGATGGGTTTGATATTCTCAGGTGGATCTTCAAGAACCCAAACATAATTGGAATACATCGATTCCATTTCTTGGTTCATGGCTTCTTGCCAATTTCCTTGTCAGAATCATTCATTACATCTTTAAATGTCAATGGATCGTCTTTGGTTGTGTCAGACACAAGCCATTGAACTTCGTGTTCATAGAGCGTGGGTTGCTTACTAAACCTCCCACTACGACAAGGTTCTCTACTATTCTGACTAGAACTAGCAGTTTCCTCTTGCCGCTTCTCATTGGTTGTTGCTGGTGACTTTGCAACTTCATTCAAGATCATCTCCTCCAGAACAACCTTTCTGCGAGGTTTGTGGTTATTAACCTAGTCATATTCAAGAAAACTTGCATTTGTTGATACAAATGTTTTATTTTCTTTTGGACTATAGAAAATTCCATCTCTAGTCTCTTTGCAATATCCCACAAACATGCACACTTCATAGTGTGATTCCAACTTCTCGGTCTTTCCTTTAAGCACGCGTGCAGGACACCCCCAAATTCGAAAATGGTGTACACTAGGTTTACAACCATTCCATAATTATATGGGTGCCTTTTGGATAGACTTAAATGGAACATCATTCAATATGTATAGAACACATTGAATCTCATAGCCCCAGAATGACAGTGGTAATGATGAGAACCTCATCATTGATCTAACCATATCTAATAATGTTCTATTCCGTCTTTCTGAAACACCATTTTGCTGTGGCATTCCAGGTGCTGTGAGTTGGGATTGAATGCCATGCTCACGTAGATGGTCCTCGAATTCAAAATTCAAGTACTCTCCTCCTCGATCAGATCGAAGAGCTTTTAGTGATTTACCTAATTGCTTTTTAGCTTCTGCTTGAAATTCTTTAAACTTTCCAAAAGTTTCAAATTTTCTTTGCATTAAGTATAGGTAACCATATCTTGAATAATCGTCAATGAAAGTGACGAAGTATTCATAACCTCCTCTTGCTTGTACATTAAGTGGACCACAAACATCCGTATGTACTAGCTGAAGTGGTTATGTGGCTCTTGAACCTTTAGCAGAGAAAGGTCTCTTGGTCATTTTGCCTTCTAGACAGGATTCACAAACAGGGAGAGATCCAATAGATAGTTCTCTTAAAGGACCATCCTTTACAAGCCTATTTATTCTGTCTAGACCAATATGACCCAATCTCAAGTGCTACAAATATGTCTCACTATCAGAATCAGTTTAATAGATCTTGGATTAGCTGTTTTAAAATAATTCAGAATTATAAAAAATTTGTCATTCATTGTAAGTATGCGAATGTTGTTTATCCCAACACATTTGCATAACAAGTAAATAGATAATCTCTTTAAATAATAACTACTTTATTAATAAAAGAAATAAATGTTATGAAAAAAATAGAAATAAGTTTCCAAACATTAATAATCAAAATTACTAATAATAAACTAAATTTCTAGATTGTAGTTTTCTTTGTTTAAAGAAATCTAAAATTTCTAAAACAAAATAAAGAAATTTAAATTGTTCAACTAACAATAAAATTACTAAATAAAACTACTCTCTAACTCCTCCAACTTTTTATTCGCTATCAAAATCCTCATCAGTCTCTTCCTCATTTTCAGGGTTCTGATTCTGCAAAAGGAAAAACAAAAGAAAAATAGATTAGTGGCATATATTTTTTAATCTACTATCCAAAAATTTGAATATGATATTCATAGTATTTGAATCTCCTATTCAAAGTTGAAAAATATATGTAAATCTTATATATCTTTTTCGTTTGATATAAACGATGACACTCAGCAAAGACTTCCTCTCCTCTATCATTGCTCGCCACATCTCATGTGCTGAGTCATAGTGTATATATTTTTCCTTTGTTTCGCCAAGCATGGTTGAAAGCATGCAATAACGTGCCAAGCGATCGGATTTCATCCAATTTGCATATTTTTCTTCTGCTTCATAGCTAGTAGCTAAAGGTGGTTCTGTTGGAGGTTTTTCACAGACGGTTGACATCATCTTTTTATAAGAAAAAATGGTCAACATGCCTCGAAACCAGTGTTGCATATTTTCAGGTTCAAAAACCAAGGATTTAAGAAAAGCATCGGTGTGTAATTCACCAATAGACATTTTTTGTTGGGAATAAATAAATAAATACAAATATTATTATAATATTTAGAAAAAATAAATATCAAAGTTTCGAAAATTAAACGTGATGCATGAGAACAATTAAAACACATAAAATAAAGTATAATTTCCACGATAAAACTTTCTAACAATTAAAGTGCCGCCTTAGGGTCGGTCAAATTAATCTTAGAGAATTTATAAGACATTCTTATCTTTATTGTTTAATACTTAATATAACTCATTATTTTCTCTTTTAAAAATTAAAGTACCGCTTACTTTGGTCAAGTTATGACTATCCACTGCAAAAGCTTAACCACAACATTGTGAGTGCAACCCATTATTTCGGAGTTCATGACTTAACTTAGGACATGCCGCCTTAGGGTCGGTCAAACCTAAAATACATCATTAGTTCCTATCTTTGTAAGAAATATAACCTTACTATTGACATGTCTAGACACCTTCCTTAGGGGGACGAAAACAAAGCTGTCGCGAGGCACTATTCATATCTCACGGTGTTATATTAACAATGGAGACCACGAGTTTGTTTGAGTTATCGACCCTCTCCCACTTACTATTTTGAAATAAGTTTTTTTAACCTAATTAATTCCAAATTAATTATAGATTCTTTAAACTTTATGAACATAATTAAAATTGGAAAGAATGCCAGTTTCTAGGTCTATATCCAATTTTAAATTACCAATTATGTTCATATTAACTTTACTAAAAAACAATTTTAAAATAAAGTTGGTTTAAAGAAAATAAGTCATAAAGACTTAAAACCGGTGTGATATTTTACCAAGTTTTCAAAGAATAAAATTAAGTAATTTATATGCAATTGGTTTCGCAAAACAACTCATATAAACATATAGGACAATCCTAATAATCATGTTTCTAACAATGAGATGCATGATAATGACTGTGTGGGTTTTTTTGTGTATGGCACAAAATGCACGAACAGTTATCAATCACATGAAAACAATTATTTAAATAAATAAACAATAAATGTTGAACCAGGTGCTTTTGGGTATTTCTCATTTTACAACCTCTTTATAAAATAAAAATAAAATAAAATAAAACCGCCTTGATCTCCATCGGGTTTCTTTATTTTACTTTCGATAGGATATGTATTGTTGGTCCAGACTAATAATAAGAAAATAATTTTCTAATTATCTTCATTAATTAAAACAAAACTTTTAAATAATCATAATTTTATTTTTCTTTTTAATTAAAACAACTTTGAATTAAAAACTGAAATAAATTTAATTAAAATTTGTTATTTTGAAAAATAAATTTTTAAATAAGATATTCAAAAAAGTTTGTTAGGATAACAAAATGATCTCATTATTTAAATATCAAATTTCTAATAAATAGGATAGTTAACATTTTAATTCTTTTTTAAAAAATAACAGATTAATTTTAGAAAATAAAAAAATTCTGGACTAGTAAGACGGGGACACATGGCATCAAAAAATGTTGCCGGGGCCATTTTGTACGGAACCGTATGGATCCGTACGGTCCATACAGACGTCCGTACGACGTCCCCAGCAGTGACTCGGAGGGTGGCCTCAGAGGAACGGTGGCTGAATTCTGAATCCCGGGCTCCGTTTTGACTTTGTGTGATCGAAATTACAATTTTATGCTGTCAAAAACCAAATAAAATTACATAAATCCTATGCCCTTTAATGGCTTACACAATGATCTAATCATAAAAAAATCTTAACCCAAAAAACACCATACAATTAACGATTCAACATTCCCATGCATTCAATCATAATAAGCCACCCATTCATTCATCAAAAATAAATAAATGCATAAAACTAAACCCACACAGATTCAATATATATTTGTGAAGATGGCTCTGGTACCATTTGTTGGTTTTTATAGATCAAATTAGAGATTATACGCAATGGAACAACAATCAAAACTGTTAATTTAACCCCACAAGATTTCTAGATCCACTTCTTCACATACATATATATATTGAATCAAAGAGATGAATAGAAAATTACCTCAAGTCCTTCCTTGCTGCTATCTTATTGTACGACAAAAATCCTTGAGATCTCACACCAGAATCTTCCAAAATGTTCTCAGCACACAAAGAACGAGTGTGTGCTCGCTATACAAAACAATAGACAAAATCTATTTATCAGATGTTCTCAACACATGAGATCTGATAAAGTTTGGACCTAAGTTTGTGAGGAACAGTGACCTATGCTTGTATCACTGTTCTATTTCTCTCAGGGAGATTTCACGATATATTTTCTATCACTGAAAATTCTCATTCTGAAAAATTGATCTCCTATATTTAATATATCCAATATATTAAAAATAAAATATTAGTTATTTTTTAAAATTTGAAAATAACTAATCAGTTGTCAAATTTTGTTTAAATAATAATATTTTAATTATATTACAATATCTCATTATTTCTTTAATATTTAAATAACTAAAATTGTGGAACAAAGAAACTTCTAGAAGCTTCTTGTGTGTGTAGCACAGTGACTGTGCATTGTGCTACACGTGTACCACATGCCAAGGAAGGCATGTGATTTTTCTCAATTTTTCTTATTATTTAAATACCAAAACCCAAAAATTAATTAATTCAAAATTAATTATATTTTTGTTAAATAAAATAATTAATTAATTACACATAATTATACAATAATTATGTTTAGTTCATAAAAAAAATATTTTACTTATCAAATAAGTCATTTTGCCCATTTTTGTATTTATCTTTGTCAGTGTTTGTTTGAGCCATTTCGGGGACCATGGACCTACAACATTAAGCTCCAATAAATTGAAACTAAATAATTAAACTCTTTAATTATAGTAGTTAATTTATTAATTATGATAATTCTCCACTATAAACTCAGAATTGAACTCTTTATGTTATAGATATACTTTTACAGAAATCTTATTCTAAGCTGTCCATTGATATAACCATCTTACAATAGTTCAACCCTCTAATTAATTAGTTCATAAATTAGAATGAAATAGTTACCATTTTACCTTTCTAATTTACTTCTTATTCCTTAAGTACCATTAATTCACTAGTGAATAATTAATCTATAATCTAATTATAGATTTGAGCTCAAAATCATTAAGTTCCAGAATTAACACTTAAGGGAACTAATACACGATCCGTTAGGAAATATTAGATTCCGTATTGTTGATACATGTTCCCAGTCATCCAGGATATTAAATCTCCTAAAAAAAAGTCATTAGCCTCATTCTATGAAGAGACCTTAACGAATGAATCAAAAGATTTAATAAACATGAACAGGAGTTCATAAACACTCAGGATTAAGGTTAATCTATAAATGATCATTAGTTATGATATTAATTACAAGTCTTTATTATTAAATGGTTTTTGGATAAAGACTTTTATTCATATCGGTCCATGTCATATATAAACATATAATATAAAGCACATTTACCGAGATGTCTTACCACATCAATAATCCGAATCTAGATTATTTGTATCAACATGATACTCAATAAACCGTACTTACAACCCTAATTAAAGAATTTGATAACTTTAATATGTTGTTGTTGACTATTTTTATTCATTAATGTGATCTTAATTCTCTCGTACTAATACAAGATCACATCCTTAATAATGAATATGGAATTTTTCTGATATTTACAAAAATTATTCAAACAATAATTTAATAATCTAAATATAACAATAATTGACCATTGTATTTATTTATTCATCGATATAATAAATGTCTTTTACATGCTTTTAGGACATACTCCTAACACGTGGGACTATCTCTCCATTAAGCTGAGCTAACTTGAAAGTTCCCTTATGCAAAACTTCCACGATCTGGTAAGGTCCTTCCTAGTTCGAGCCTAAAGCACCGTCCTTAGGATCCTTGTTTGCCAAAAAGACCCTTCAGAGGGCTAGGTCGCCCAATCCAAAACTATATTTTGACCTTAGAATTAAAATAATGAGTGATTTTATGTTGGTAATGCGAGAGCTGTAACTGTGAATCCTCTCGTTTTTCATTAATCAGGTCGAGAGACTCGTTGAGTAATTCATCATTCCGTTCCTGGGTGAATGTCATTAGTTCGTGTATGGCTACCTTTCCTTTGACCGGAAGGACAACCTCACTTCCAAAAGTCAAGGAGAAAGGAGTGTGTCCTGTGGAGGTCCTGTGGGATGTTCGGTATGCCCAGAGTACTTGCGGGAGCTGCTCGGGCCATACTCTTTTGGCCTCATCTAATATTTTCTTAAGGCTCGCCTTTAGGGTCTTATTCACAGCCTCGACCTGTCCATTGGCTTGTGGATATGCAACCAAAGAAAAAGTTTTAATAACTCTGTGATTTTTGCAGAAATCAGTGTAAAGATCACTGTCAAACTGGGTTCCATTATCTAACACGATCTTTTTAGGAAGCCCAAATCAGCACACAATGTTTTTGACCACAAAGTTGAGGACTCTCTTTGAAGTGATGGTTGCTAAAGGCTCGACCTCTACACATTTTGTAAAATAATCGATGGCAACCACCGCATAACGAACTCCTCCTTTTCCTATAGGTGAAGATCCTATTAAATCAATTCCCCATACTGCAAATGGCCATGGGGATGAGATCATCGTCAGCTCGACTGGAGCAGCTCGTGCAACTGTGGCAAAACGTTGGAATTTGTCGCATTTCTGAACATAGGAGATGGAATCCTTTGTTAAAGTGGGCCAAAAATACCCTTGCCTTAAAATTTTCAAAGTTAGGTTTTGCCCCCCAGCATGATCTCCACAAAAGTCTTCATGCACCTCTTGCAGAATGGTTTTAACCTTCTCAGGCAGAACACATCGTAGAAGCGACAATGAATGACCACGCTGATATAACGTTCCATCTACTATCACATACCTCGGAGCTTGATAAAGTATCTTTCTCGGGTCCTTTCTTTCCTCAGGTAGCCTTCCTGTTGTAAGATACTCCACTATGGGGGTCATCCAGGCCGGCCTTATGTCAATCATCTCGATCTCTTTCATTTTTTCTGCCACACTTGGACTCTCCAGGAATTCCACTGGTACTACGTTCAAAGTCTCAGCTTCCTTGGTGGTGGCAAGTCTTGCCAAAGCGTCAGCATTAGTGTTCTGTTCGCGGGGGATCTGTTCGACAGTACCATACTCAAATTCTGACAACTCTTTCTTCACCTTAGTTAGGTAAGCTGCCATCTTGGTACCACACACTTGATATTCCCCCATCACTTGATTAACCATGAGATGGGAATCACTATAACACTGGACGACCCTTGCTTTCAATTCTCTTACCACTCTGAGCCCGGTGATGGACCCAAAACGGGTATGTTTTGAAAATTTATAACTCGCAAGCGCACAAATCGTATATGAAATATAATGTTCGTGTAAGCACGAGGTCGAACCCAAAGGAGTTGTCTAAAATAAAAAAGAAAACTATTTTAAACAAAAATTAATAAATTCTAACCTAGCTCCAAAGATTGATGAGATTTAATGTCATGAACATAAAATAAAGCTATTTAAGATAATACAAATAAACCAATAATGATTTGAAAATAAGTGTTAAAAGGAAAGATTATTAAGATACTAGAATCCACAAAATGTAACTTTAATAATACTTATTAGTATATTGATTCCCAAGTTTTAGTGATAGTTAAGATAAGTCAAACTATAATTTTCCACATAGATTTATAATTTTAAGCACAAATTACTTCTAAAAAGATATGATTTTTCTTCACTTTTCAAAAAGTATAATTTCAAAGTATTTAATGTGAATCAACCTAATGAAACAACAAAAATCAAATAACATTATTTATAAGGCAAAACATAATATTCTTGTTCTAAGCATTGGATGTGTACAATTTAATGACACATCTTACACAAAGAATGTTATGTTTTTCAAAATGAAGAATAAAGTGCATATTATCTAACAATAAAAAGTATGAGATATTAAAGATGAAAGACATATATGAAGAAGAAAAATCCATAAACTTTGTTGCATTACAAGGGAAATCAACATACAGCATAAATATTATCTAGTTACAAGTTGCTTCATCATGATCTTAATGATCTTATGAAAAAGATTAGAAGCATATAACTAGAATAGAAATTACAAAATAAACAAAATACATACTTGAAAATGCTCTTGAAACCCCAAAATTGAAGAGAGAATGGTAGAGAGAAAATAGTAGAAAGAAGATGGTAACCAAAAATTAAGCACCCTAAAATGGTCTTGAAATTCCATATTTATAGCCAAAATGAGAGCATTAAAATAATCAACTTAAATTAATTAAATAAATTAAATATGGCATGTAGAGGTAAATTATAGGGTGTAATGATGATGTTATGGTGAAATATGTGAGAAAATTAGGTAAAAAGGTGGCATTTTTGGACATTGGGGACAAAGGGACAAGGGAGCCACTTGTTGGGCTCAATAAGGGGCTGTGGTAGGGTTGAGGTGCTTAGGTGGCTGCTGAGGCAGCTGGGCTCGTTGGGCCTGGGGAGAATTGGGCCAAGCAGTTGGGAAAAGGGGAGAGCTTCGGTTGGGCCTGGAGAAAGGCGCAGGCCTGTGGGTGCAGGGAGCTTGGGGCGTGTGGGTGCAGCTGGGCGGACTGGGCCGTGGGTGCAGCTGGGCCCAAAGCTGATGGAGCATGGCTGAAGGCTGGGGTGGTTCGGCTGGACAGCTGGAGGGGCACGGGTGGGCCTGGAGAGAGGCGGGCCCAGGTGGCTGCTGAAGGAAGATGGCCTTGTGCCAATTTTCGTTATTTCCTCTTCACAAATGCCATTCTCCTTTCTTTCTTTTTATTTTTCAAACACATAAAAGATACAACATAATTCCTGCAACATAAAAATAAATTAAATCACAATCAAATATTTTCAATTATAAATGAATCATATTAATTATTTGAAAATACTTAATTAAGACTTAATTTAATTTATCATTAAAGATCAACAAAATTGCACTTTTTTTTTTACTTCTAACTAAACTATATTAATTACAAATAATTTAAACTACAACATATTATAATAAAATATCTATAAAAACACACAAAAATATATAAAATCATGATAAGACTAATAAATTCAAAATTACTTAAAAAATTAATAAATCAATTAAAAACTCAAGAACTAAGCAACAATTAGCATATAAAATATGGTAAAATAACTCCATTTTGTAAAGTTATCACCCGGCTAACAAGGTCTCGTACTCGGCTTCATTGCTTGAGGCTTCGAATCCAAACCTCAGTGCTATATGAAATCGATGCGCCTCTGGAGAAATCAATATGATTCCAGCTCCGAATCCATTTTCGTTAGATGAGCCATCCACGAATATTCTCCATAACTCATGTATCGGCTCCTTCAACAACTCTTCCTGAAATCCGGTACATTCAGCCACAAAGTCAGCAAGGGACTGGCTCTTGATCGAGGTCCTTGGTATGTACAGTATCTCAAATTGGCTGAGCTCTATTGCCCATTTTAAAAGACGTCCCGACGCTTCAGGTTTTTGTAATGCCTGCCTTAGAGGCTGGTCGGTCATGACGTGGATAGAATGGGACTAGAAGTATGGTCTAAGCTTCCTAGAAGCCAATATCAGGCAGAATGCTATCTTCTCGATTAGCGGGTACCGCGATTCAGCCCCAAGAAGTATTTTACTTATATATTATACTGGTTTCTAAGCATGATCTTTTTCCCGAACTAACACAGCGCTGGCTGCATTTTCGGTTACTACCAAATATAGGAACAGGGGCTCTCCGGATATAAGCTTAGACAATACTGGGGGTTCGGCCAAATGCGCTTTTAGGGCGAGGAACGCCAGCTCGCACTCTTTAGTCCATTCAAATTTCTTATTTCCCTTGAGAAAGTTATAAAAGGGAAAACACTTGTCAGTGGACTTTGAAATAAATCGGTTTAGCGCCACCACTTTTCCAGTCAAACTCTGAACTTCTTTGCGCGAGCTGGGCGAAGGCATCTCCAACAATGACCTGATTTTCTCTAGGTTCGCCTTTATCCCCCTTGTATTGACTATGAACCCCAGAAACTTTCCCGACGCTACTCCAAAAGTACATTTATGGGGATTTAGCCTCATATTGTATTTCCTCAGGATCTCAAAAAATTCCTTCAGGTCGGAAACATGGTTATCGGCAGTCTTTGACTTGACTAGCATATCGTCGACATATACTTCCATGTTTTTCTCGATCTGATCAACGACCATTTTGTTGACTAACCGTTGGTAGGTAGCCCCAGCATTTTTCAGCTCGAAGGGCATAACTTTATAACAGTATACATTTGTTGGAGTCATAAAGATAGTATGCTCCTGGTCCGCAAGATTCATCATGATCAGGTTATACCCAGAATACGCATCCATAAAGGACATGAGCTCGTGCCTCGCAGTGGCGTCTACAAACTGATCAATCCTCGGCAATGGGAAGCAATCCTTAGGACAAGCTTTATTCAGATAGGAGAAATCGATGCAAGTCTGCCATTTTCCATTCGACTTCGGTACCAGAACGGGATTCGCTACCCAAATAAAATATTTAGCTTCCCAAATGAATCCGCACTTTAATAACTGAGCTACTTCTTCTTCCAATGCCTCAGCTCAGACTGTTCCCAAATGTCTCTGTTTCTGGGATTTTGCAGGCACACTTTTATCCAAGCTCAAGGTGTGCATGATCACACTTGAGCTTATTCCCACCATGTCCTCATGAAACCAGGCGAAGACATCTAGACTCCCTTGCAGAAAATTAATCAACTCCTCCTTCCTATCATCGTCAAGATTTTTTCTAATCTTAACGACTCTTGAAGTGTCTATGGGATCTATATTTACTTCCTTGAGGTCCTCAATAGCTTGGAGCTCTGACCTGTCCTCACCCATTCGTGGATCGATGTCATCATTTGGGGTGACCCTTCTATCTGTTGCTTCTCAAGGTTCTTCCGTCCTAGAGGTGACTTCCACCTCATGGGACTCCTCACCTCCGTCACTTATGGCCATCACGTGCTGCCCGGGTTGTGACTTTCCCTTCATGGAAACGATATAGCATTCCGTGGCAGCGAGATGATCGCCTCTGACAGCGCATATCCCCGTAGACAAGGGGAATTTGATCGCTAGGTGACGGATAGAGGTTATGGCTTTGAGGGCCATCAACGCAGGTCGGCCCAAAATTGCATAGTATGCGGCTAGAAAATCGATTAGCACAAACTCAAGAAGCTTGGAGACGGTTCTTGGACCTTCACCCAATGTCACCACTAACTCAATTATTCCGATAGCTGCTGACCCTTCTCCAGAAAACCCATATAGAATCATGAAAGTTGCCTTCAGGTCAGTAACTGATAATCCCATTTTTTTCTAAAGTGGACCTAAATAGCAGATTCACAGAACTTCCATTATCTACTAATGTCCTCCTAACTCTCTGGTTGGCGAGCTGAACGGTTATCACCAGAGGATCGTTATGTGGGAATTGAACATGGCTAGCATCTTCCTCTGTGAAACTGATTGGTTGTTTTTCCAATCGTTGATGCTTTGATAATCGTTGCTCCAGAACAAACCCGACTCCGTTATGGGATTCCAGCTCGTTGATATACCTCTTCTGGGCACCTCTGCTCGTGCCTGCCAAATGAGGTCCTCCCGAAATGGTGGCTATATCTCCTCCTATTATCGGAGGAGGATTTTCCTGATTCACTTGAGCTCCGGTTTGATTCATTGGAGCTTCCGAAGCTGACGGAGTGTTTTTTCCAACAGGTTGACAGGGAGTTGTTTGATTCCGCGCGTACTGAGCCAAAGGTTCTGCCCTGATGAGAGTCTCGATCTCATCCTTCAGGTGTCTGCAGTCATCAATATTATGACAGATATAATTGTGGAATCGATAGAATTTTGAAGGGTCTCTCTTCGCTCTTTGATTCTTTAATGGTTTTGGCTTCTTCCACAGAAGGCGAGCAAAATTTGCCAAGAAGATGTGTTCTCTAGTATCCGTGAGGTCGGTATATGTTGTATAGACCAGTTTAAATTTCTCCACGAATTTGTTTTTCTTTGTTCTATTTTGGTCGCCCTCACCATTTCCCTTTCTCTTGTTATTTCCCCCTTGGTTATTCCGAGCAACGGTTTGAGCGGTAGCCGCTACATCCGTTGCTGCTCCAACAGGCTGAACAGGGACTTGGCTAGTTCCTGCAATGGAAGCCCATGCCTCTTCTAGGTTAACCCACCTTTGAGCTCGATTCAAGAACTCATCAACAGTACTAACTCCTTTCCTCTACAACTCTTGCCACAAATCGCCTCCAACAAGGATTTCTGTCCTCATTGCCATAAGCTTAGAACTCTCATCAGCATCTTTAGCTTGCACAGCAACATTGGCGAACCTACCTGGGTATGCTTTCAGCGCTTCACCGGGCTGTTGCTTTACATTTTCCAGAGAGTCAAATTTAACTCTAGCTGCTTGAGAAGCCCTAAATGCTCTTTTGAAATCAGTCGAGAAGCTTTTCCACGAGCTGATTGAATGCTTCTTGTACTGCTTGAACCACTGTCTAGGTGGCCCAATTAAAGTCGAGGGGAATATTAGACATCTTGGCTCGGGCCCGATGTTGTGGGCCATCATCATGGTGTTGAACATCCCCAAGTGGTCAGACGGATCTCCGTCTCCGTCATACTTCAACAGATGGGTGTAAAACGCCCTTAACTAGTACTTAATAAAACATTCACATTTTCAATGGTTTATAATAGAAAGCCACTTATTATAAAGGTTTAAGTGGGGTCTTGCTTAAAACATGCAAGTTGGGCCCAAAAGTTTAAAAAGAAAATATCAGTTTCATGCAAAGTTCTAAAACAACAAAAAGTTCAAGTCCCACTGATAAGTTTTAAAAAGTCTCATTAAACATAACATTATTAAAAGAAAATGACGTTTTAAACTGATCGTTTCTCGTCCATAGGATCCCCCCACGCCATACACACCACGACGATAGAACTCCCCACATCACCATGCGTGCCATAGAGAAACCTATTTGCTACCTGGAAGGGAAAGTAATGGGGTGAGCTAAAAGCCCAGTAAGGAAGTACAAACAACAAACAAGTAAGATACAACAAATCACAAACATCTTCATATTTCTTTAAACATCATGGCATCATTGCCATAATGGCGTCAATATCATAAACATAAACATATTCATGTCAACATTAACATCATCATTATATCATAAACATCATAACATCACCATAACATAAACATCATAACATTATTATAACAAAACATCATAACATAAACATCATAGCATCACTATAACAAAACATCATAACATCATCATAACATTAAAAAACATTATAACATAATCATAAACATCACAAAAGATCATAACATAATCATAAACAATTCCTTGTGAACATGGCCCGCTAACTTGTCAATGCCACCCTTTGAGGTAAACAAGAGTCTCTGGTCCTTGAATAACCTTGGCCCGTCAGCCCTTGGAGTTACGTCTATATATCCTTAGTAACTCGGGTTACGTCTTCATATCCTTAGCAATCCATTTTGATGTGTCGCGTTCATCACGCTAACTTCCATTACATAAAACTCGGTTACGTCTTCATATCCTTAGTAACCTCTTTATTTGATTTGTCGCATTCATCACGCTAACATCCATTCATATCATACAACATTCATACAAGCCAACATATCATCACATTATAGCATTCATAATTCTTAACATTTTCATTCACACAACAGTCTTACCATTCATAGTATAAACAATCATAAATTCTATCTAACTTCCTTACCTCAGGTCCAAGGTAAGTAAAACCACTACTTCTCAACGAGCCTATACCATAATCAAAACGACATTCCTTAGCTTCACATAATTACTATTTTTCCCTTTCATATAACTCATGTGTGCATGGGCTATGCACACATGGTGAGAGTTACACACAACATACAAATATGCTTAATTACACATAAGGTCATAAAAAAAATAATGCTCATTCTACCTATATTGCATGCATGATCTTTCTATAAAAACTACATGGTTGCATAATAGACATTATTTTGGACGTAAAAGTGAATTTGCATGTAACATGCATACGTGGGAACGCTACGTAAATGTGGCGTTTAAAACGATAATTTTATGCATCTTACTTCTATCGTTTTAAAAATAATAGACTTGCAGCATGTTTTGTTTACCACTGTTTATCTTCTTAAAATTATTAGGTTGATTAAATCTCCCAAGATGTTCTTTTTATTTCATAAAAACAATTTTATTTAGCCATTAAAAATATATAAAAGACCCGTTTATTATTTTTAAATTACAAGGAAAAGCAAAGGCATTGAAAATTATTTTAAAAAGAAAGTACCTATGATTATCATGTCTCCTTAGAAAATAACAATTTACTTTAAGTTAATAGAATTTCATGTTTTGATGTGAGAAAAATAATAATTTTAAGTGTAGGAAAAATATATTTTGTTTGAATTATTTTTAATACTAAATTTTATGTAACACAAATTCATATGTGAAAAATAAAATAACTATTTAAAAAAATTTAAACTAAACTTTCAGCCATTATTTAAAAATCACAAGTGAATTAAATACAACATTTTTCTTAATCCAATTAAAGAAAATCATAACTTGTAAAATAACCACTCATATTATATTAAAAAAATATCACTTTTAAGTTTTATCATTGTTTAGGTTATTTATTTATTTCAAAATACCAATCAAATTCTTTTTATTGAAACACACTTTACATTTTTAAACAAAAATTCCAGCAATCAAATTTATCATTAAAATCACCATCCTTATTTTTAAAACTCATATTTTCTCAAAAATATAACAAAAATCTGTAGGTAATTATTTGTGCAAAAACATCATTTTAATTGTGAATTAAAATACCATTTTATTTTCACAAACATCACATATCATTAGAGTCATTCTTATGCATACATATCCTTATTTCATCAATCTTTTCACCATTTAATCACAAAATCTGCAAGCATAAATCACCATGAATTTTATCTTTTACCTCATGCCTCATAAAATTCATACAAGATCATTCATGTTTCATAAACACAATAATTCACAAATCCTAACATGTTCTTATTATACAAATAATTCAAAGAACATAACTAACACATATTCATATACAACCTTATAAAACCTTATTCTTTTTTTCTAATGAGTTCATGCATGCAACCCAACAAAATAATAATACAACATGCATGAATAACATAACACAAATCTTCATATATGACTTTATATTAAACCTAACATGTTCCTACTATTTTGCATGCATACCATAATTTATTGATACATAATCTCATATACACTCTATCATGTTTCTAGATTCATAATTGATTTTAAAACATACAAAAAAAACAATCATGCTTGAACATCACCCCTAGGCCGAAACACCTAGGATACCCAACAAGAATTTACACAAAATCCTCATCTATATACACATGAAACCTAGCATGTTTCTAACATGTATGAAACAGAAGAAAATCAAACAACCCAATATGCCCAAACCCCATAGGCCGAAACATACATATATAAAATCATAAAATATCATCAACACCATATTTCAATAATCATCTCCTTACACATATTATGAACATACAACAATAAAAATCAAACCAACACCATAAACCCCTACCCACGCCTAGATCAATCTCCCATGCATCAACATATTGAAAAATATCCACAAATCCAATAACTCAAGAGAACACCATATCATTAGGGATAGAGATTCAATACCTCTCTTGATTGTAAAATCAAGAACACAACTTGATCAACACCCAAGTGATAATCACCCTTGAATACCCTAGGGTATTTGAAACCCATGAAGAAGAAGAACATAGAAAAAGACTTAAGATAATGAAGAAGATAAACCTAAATCTTAAAACAACAAGGAATCATAAGGAAAAACCATACCTAAGACCTCCTCCTTCTTCCTTTCTTCTCCTACTTCTCTCTCTTTCACGCCTCTCTCACTCTCTCCTTCTCTCTCTAATTTCGGCAGCCACAAGCAAGATAATGCTAAGGCTTCCATACTCTCCTATTTATAGCCTCTAGTGACCTAACCTTAAGAAAAGGACTCAAGTGTGAAAAGCCAAATTCCTATCCCATAATTTAAGCTAAATCCCATCATCTCCTCTCCTTACACCTCACCTAAACCCTTATCCTAATGTGAACCAAATAAAAAATACACCTTGTCATCTTTTCCTACAAGATGACAACTTATATTTCTTTTCTTTTCTATTTTCTTTTCTTTTCATAATAAAAGGAAAAATGCTCAAGACTCACATTAGGTCTAGATTCATACTACCCTTTCCTTTTCTATAATGGGAACAATAACTAAATAAATTAATAAAAGAAAAATAAAACACATTCACATACACACACACACATTTCGGCACACACTTAAAATTAAAAAAATAACCTATTTTAATCACATCAATTGTCACACTTATTTAAAATGTAACACTAATAGTAAAATAAACAAGTTACACAATTATTCACATATTAAAAATAAATAATCAAACAAACAATTAACAAATTTAAATTCAAAAAAATTATACCAAACAATTCTAACAATTTATTAACAACAACTAATTCAAATAAATAACATTTAAATAAAACAATTCACCACACTTAACACTTAAATAAAATAAAGCACAAAATTTTAATAAACTAAAAAAAAAATTTGGGCACTACAATGGGGCATCCTGAAACCCGGTGGATATGTAGTCGCCGCAATATTCGAGGCGAAAAGCTCGAGCTCATCCTCTGAATCACACTCATCTTCCTATTTTTCTGATAGGTGTCTTTTCATCAGCTCTTCCATCTAGGCTAACCTTTCGAGGGTTTGTTCCTTGGTTCCTAGGTTATTCTGTGGTTGTTCAACGGCTCCTGTCCTGTCGTACGCGTTCAGCGGATTGTTGTCCCTCCAAGTTCGGGCTTGGTTTTGTGGGACATTCCCGTTATCACGTACTTTAGAAGGACCTCCCCTTGATGAGTGTAACTAACTCCTTCATTTCGAGCTGAATTTCGTCTTTGCGAGTTTAAATGATGTCGCAGGTCAGGTTGTTGGTCGAACCAGGGACTCTGAGCTGAACTCAGGTGATTTCTCAGATCGCCTTCGGTTCTAGTACCTCGATGGCTTTCAGTCCAATAACTTCCATTAGTGAAGCTCACTGCTCGCGGTTGAGGCTGAGGATCCAGACTATTGACACGTGTCCACAGGACATAAGTAAGGGCAGACGGAGGAGGATTTCTTCTGTTGTCCCCATAAGCAGGAATGTTTAGGGTAGATGGAGGAGGATTTCTCCTACTGTTCCCATGAATCGGAATGTCTCGTGCAGAACGAGGTGGTGTCGGATGTCTTATGGGTGATAGGGGATGCCTGACTGGCGACGCAATTCTTGTCCCATCAGGGCGAACTAAATTAGTTCACGGTCTCTCTGCCCCACCATTTCTAGCTCTTTGCACCTGGCGATCCGATCGTAGCGCAGGAGGATTGGTCAGAACATTTTGTCTCTGTGAGCCTACTCCGGCTCCTCCTCGTGAGTTTCCATGGGTGTTACCATGAGCGCGCTACGGTGGTATCAAACTTGGGGTCGCAGTTCTGACTGATCGACTAATTTGTTGATGACCCCTAGAAGGGCCACTAGGCTGAGCAATCTGACGATCTTACGTGTGGGCACAGAACTTGGGGTGGCAGTTCTGATTGACCAACTTGGCTTGGATCGGTTATTCATGTGGGACTTATGAGACCCACTTTTCCTCTTTCTGACATCAACGTCGGTTGCAAGAGGGGGTAACCTAGCCAAAACCTCCTCAATCTGCCTGTTTTCCTTAGGAAGATGGCTACTTAATTGTATATTTTCCATTTCTACCGTAGTTAAGTAGTCTGGGTTTGGGTTTGGTGGCAGTGACGCCGAACTCCCAGTATCGTTGTGGCCTACCGGTTGCTTTCCGGGTCATTGCTGAACTTCAGGGCCATGCTCATTTGAAACAACGGTATGATGGGCCCCCTGCCCACTAGGCTGTTCCATCTCATTGTCATGCATTGAGCGGCTGGCCACCATGATGATATTTGATTTGGGTTTTTATGAAAACACTAATCTCAGCTCTCAATGAAAGCACCAAACTATTGACGTGGTTTTTCACCAATAGTGAATCAAGAAAATAACAAGGATGAATTAGTGCTTAATGGTAAACCGAAATAAGAAAATTACTCTCAAGATCATTGGCCTTTTTACGTGGTTTAGTGGTTAAAATTCATCTAGTCCACGAGTCTATATTATTACTGTTTTTCTCTCTCTATTTTGACAAAGTCTCGGTATTACAGAATAACCGTCCCTCTTCCTGTCCAATATTCTCAACATTTATAGAGAAACTCCTTGGACAGGTTTAGGTAACTGCGTGAGTTAATCATAGATTTGCATATATATTACATTTATTATAAGATATTCCCATTTATATTAGGATACCATTTGATCATGAAATAAATAGATTCCTAATATCTGGGACATTAAATATCACATGCTGGCCATAGACGATCGTATAAATCATCTGAGTCTTCAGGGATCTGCGGACACGCCATATCCTCAATCTACCACGATCTGAATACACTATCGAACTCGTATCATGGAGGTCATGTCTGATAAATATTACAAGCTCGCGCTTTTCAACTTAGGTATCCCTAGCTCGGAAAATCAGCACGAGAACCGTGCTATTACCGTAAAGAATACTTGGATTTATAAGCTATTCCTTCCCTGCAGTCATCTGCCAGATATACACGATCTGAGTGAAAGACTCGTGCTGAAATTAGGATACACAAAGTTCATAGTAACTTCAGGATTAAGATTAGTTTGTATATGATCGTCAGTTTATGTGTTTTGTAATACTACGAAACGATATTCAAATAATTATTATTAAATCACATCTGGTATAGTTCTACATACTCTCAGCATGCAAAATACCTCCACTAAAGTGTCCTACTACACTAGTAACCCAAATATAGGTCACATGTATTCATAATACTAGTGGACCGTACTAGCAGTAGTTACTCTAAAGATTCCATAACTTTATTTTACTGCGAACTATTTAAGTTCATTATCTCAATCTCGATCCTCTCATACCAATAATATAGTACATAAGCTACATATATACAATAATTCAATTCATTAATTTATTTCATTAAAACCATTGTCAACTACAATTGCTTTACGGGCACAATTCCCAACATCCTTCTTTTGCAAGAATTTGATATCACAATCAAAGACAAGAAAGGTATTGAAAAAATTGTCATGGATCACTTGTCCCAACTTGAATTCAGCAATCCTGCTGATGGCCCACCTATTTATGATGATTTCTTGGATGAAAATTTGTTGTTGGTTACTAAGTTACCATGGTACACTCATATTGTCAACTACTTAGTGACCAGTGAACTCCCATCTGAATGGAGTTCACAAGACAAACGCAAATTTCTGGTCGAGGTGCACAAGTTCATTTGTGATGACTCATACTTATTCAAGTATTGCCCCGACCAAATCATGAGAAGATGCATCCACGACGATGAGGTGTCTAGTGTGCTGAATTTTTGCCACAACGATGCTTGTGGTGGTCACTTTTCTGTGAAGAAAACCGCTGCAAAAATCTTACAATGCGGTCTTTACCGGCCCACTTTGTTTAAAGACACAAATGATTTATGTCGTTCTTATATAAGGTGCCAAAAGTTAGGTTCCTTGTCCTGTCGGCACATGATGCCGTCGAACCTAATTCTTGTGATCGAAATGTTTGATTGTTGGGGGATAGACTTTATTGGACCATTTCCACCTTCTTTTGGCTACCTCTACATTCTTCTCACTGTGGATTATGTTTCAAAATGGGTTGAGGTCGTACCCTATCGAACCAATGATAACGCTACAGTTGTCAAATTATTGAAAGAAAATGTGTTATCAAGGTTCGTTAATCCTCGCGCTATCATTAGTGATCAAGACACTCATTTTTGCAACAGATCTTTTGAGGCTCTTATGCGTAAGTACGATGTACTTCACAAAGTTACAAATGTCTATCATCCACAAACTAATGGGCAAGCTGAGTTAACCAATAGGGAGATAAAACACATTCTGGAAAAGATGATAAATCTCAACCGCAAAGATTGGTCTACATGTCTTCTAGACGCTCTTTGGGCATAACGCATTGCGTTCAAATCCCCTCTTGGGATGTCTCCCTATCGGCTTGTCTTTGGAAAAACCTATCATTTACCTATCGAGCTTGAGCATAAAGCTTATTGGGATATCAAATTCCTCAACTTTGATCTTAGTGTCGCATGTATCAATCAAAAACTTCAATTGTCCGAAATTGAGGAGTTGAGAAACGGTGCATATGAAAATTCTAGGATCTATAAAGAAAAGTTGAAAATCGCTCATGATAAACAGATCCTACGAAAACACTAACCAAATCAGAAAGTGCATATGTATGATTCTCATTTGCACTTGCACCCCGGTAAACTAAAATCGCGATGGACTGGTCCGTTTGTAGTGAAGCAAGTATTTCCCAACAGTTCTGTTAAGGTTGAGGACCCAACCGATGGGAGAATTTTTCTAGTCAATGGCTAAAGACTGAAGCATTACATTGAGATTGTGAGTCACGTTGAAAAGGTCCTTCTTAAGGACCCAATTTATACACTCTAAAATTCTAAATGGTTTGTTTGTTTTTATTTTACTTTTATTTTTCTATCTTTCTTTTATTTTTGTATGTTTTTTTTTGGTTATTGTATTTTGTTTATTTTGGGGTATTGTTATCAGGTTATATCAGCTCTCACCTCATGGACATTATCATCATCCAGGTGTTCTCTTTCCCTATCTTTTTCATTAAATATTCATTTTGACATTGAGGACACTGTCTAGTTTTTGGTTGGGGTGGTGAGCATTCACTAGCATTCATTTGGAGAATCTTATTGTCTTGTTGGATTTTTAAGTCAAATTTTCTCAAAATTATCTGAGCATGAGTACAACTTGTTGATTTGAGTCAGTTTTTACTATGTTTAGCTATTAAGAAGTGATTTCCAAAGTTCTATTTTACACTTTCCAAAAATATGGTAAATTGGTTGTTAACACAAATAGTTGAGAGAAATTTCAAGTTTAAATTTTTTCATTTCTTGGAGAGTTGTGAGAGTTGAGAAAACAACTTTTTGACCTTTTATTAATCATTTGAGTTGGTAAAGTCACATCTTTGGAATTTAAAACATGACATTTACTAGAAGGATGTTCTTCATATAAGACTGAGTCTTTGTAATAAATTTTAAATTTGTGTTCTATGTATTTTATTTTATTTGTAATTTCCTTTTATTTTTGTGTTGCGTCTTGTCAAAAAAAAAGAAGAAAAATAAATAAGGAACAAAAAAAATGATGAAAAAAAAAGAAAAAAAAGGAACAAGAGCAACACTTTCCTTTATTATTTTGTAATATTGTAAAAAAAATCTTTCTATTATTATATTTTTGTTTTGTGTAATTGTATTCATAAAAAAAGTATTATTATTAATAGTTTCATTTTCTTATTTATCATTTCTAGTTAGCTGTCAGTTTATTCTTTGAGTTTTCTCATGTAAATCCCAAACGTTGTTTGTCATTTGAATTCCAATAAGTTGATATGCCTATCTTGTGATCAATACTTGTTCAAATTGCTTGTCCTAAAAAGTTTATCTTTTCTCATTTGAGCGTAAATTGTTACATTTCCAACTCCAAGAGTGTTATCATTCCCATAAAAATACTTTCAATGCCCGTGAGGAATTTGGAGTTGAGACATTTATACTTTTGAGATTTTTCGATACAATTTGTGTTATGACTTGCGATAAAAAAAAAAATTGGTTTGGTACACACACACATAACTCTGGAATTGCAACTGAAGTAGCTTCAATAGTATTCTTTGACTTCTTTCTGATACTTTGAAAATGCTTAGATGGTTTTGCTTGATTTGACTTGATTATTCAACTTGATAATTTTCTTTTTCGCTTGAATTGCTAGGGACTAGCAATAAGCTAGTTGAGGATTGTGATTAGTGCTCAAAAATGTCAATTTATTAGTTTTAAAGTGTAAAATAAATTAAGTTTGATTAATATTTTCTTGAATTTATTGTAATACATTTTATAATTGAAAATATTAATTTTAATTTAATTTGTGTTTAATTTTCAGGAAATAAAGTGCATTTGGATATTACTAAAAACAAAGAAGAAAGAAAAATTAAATTTGATAAAAAATAGAAAAATGGCATTTTTGAAACAAATAGCCCAAATTGCACTAGGCCTAGGTCTGCTTCTCTCCCATGCGGCCCACAGTGCCATAGCGCGCCACATGGCGCTCTGCCTCTCGCCACACGTTGCCCAAATCTTCCAGCAGCTTGACCCGCATCTGACCCAGCGACCCGCCCGCGCCGACCTGTGCCCAGCCCGCCTGACCCGCATCCGAACCCGCCTCACCTACCCCTGCCAGCCGCGCCAGGTGGCGCTTCGTGATTTCCCAGCTGCCTGCCTTCAGCTCTAAGCCACGCCACATGTCTCTCTCTCATTGGTCGTGACTTGGCCAATGCTCCAGCTGCCACCAGCCACCTTCTAGCCCATTTTGTGTGCTTTTTGGGCTTTGGACCCTTCCATTTTTAGCTTTAAAGTTCACATTGTGTGTTGATTTAGAAAAATGGGCATGATGATCATTCACTAAAATAGCTAGGTTAATATTAATAGTAAAATTTGATTTTTCAAAATCATATTTTATTATTAATATTTTATATTTATTTTTTAAACCACATTTGTAGTTTAGTTTCTTTTTAGTCATTTTCTTCTTCTATAAATAGAGAATCCTCTTTCACATTTGGTATGTAATTTTGAGAGAAAAGAAACTATAGCAAAATTTCTACTCACTTTCTTCTCATACTTTCTTCTTAGAATTTTGTGAGAATGATTAGCTTAATGGTCTAATCTTCCTAGGAAGGTTAGGGATGATTTCATATGCTAGTGATGTTATTTTGATACTTTGATTTATTATGTTCTTAATATAATGCATTTGAGTTTTTTATGTTCTTTCAACCTCATCTTTATTTTGTTATATTTATTTACTTGTGCTAATAATATATATGATTAGTCATGTTATTTCTATGTGTTTCTAATTAGTAAAATTAATATTGATACATGATTTTATGTATAATCTTCTAATGCATTGTTGCCCTTGGGTATTTTGTCATTTTTAGGATTTTTGATAACTCTACAAAATAGAGTTATTTTACCACTTTTTATGTATTAATTGTTGCTTAGTTCTTGAGTTCTTAATTGAGTTATTAAGTTTTTAAGTAATTTTACATTTATTAGTCTTATTGTAATTTTCTAGATTTTTATATATTCTTATAGATATTTTATTATAATATGTTGTAGTTTAAATTATGTGTAATTAATATAGTTTAGTTAGAAGTAAAATAAAAGTGCAATTTTGTTGATCTTTATTGATAAATTAAATTAAGTTTTAATTAAGTATTTTCAAATAATTACTATTATTTATTTATAATTGAAAATATTTGATTGTTATTTAATTTAATTTTTTATGGTGTAGGAATTATGTTGTATCTTTGTTGTGTTTGAAGAATAAAGAGAAAGGAAGAAGATTGGCATTTGTGAAGAAGAAATAGCAAAAATTGGCACAAGGCCATCTTCTTCAGCAGGCCCACACCAAGGCCCGAAGCCTCCCCCAGCCATCTGGGCCGCCACCTCCTGCTGCTCCTGGGCCCGTCTGCCCAGCCAGGCCCAAGGCCCGGTTGCCTCCCAACTCCACCAGCGCCCATCCACTTCAGCTCGGTTTCTCCAACTTCCCAGCCGAAGACCACATCAATCAACCCAGCTGCTCCACCAATTCGGCCAGCTCACCACCTCACCCTGAAGCAATCTCCCATCAGCTTCAGCATATAGCATATAGCATCATCACCACACGCCTGCCTCTTCCTTCAAGCCAATTGCTCCAGGCCCAATAGCAATCCAAAGCAGCCCACGGCCAAGCTTCTCTCCCAGGCCCGCTTGGCCCAATCACACTCCAATGTCCAGCCGAACCCACCCTGCCATAGCCACAAAAAGACCAAAAAAATCATGTTTTTATTCCCAATGTTTTTCACTCAAATATCAATTAACTATTCCCTATTTTTCTTACCTAAATAAACATTCCTAATTTATTTTTTTACCCTAGTTTTTCACTAATCTTCTATCCAACCAAACATTTCATCTTTCCAATATCCTTATACTTACTCTATTTATCCTACCACTTCCCAACACAATTAAATTAATCAATTTATTTATTTTAATTTGATTAATTTAATCTCCATATTTTGCCTATAAATAGAGTCTTGTAAGACCATTTTGGGGGCTCTTCTTCATCTTTTCAACCTCTTCTACACTTCATATTTTTCTCTCTTCTTTTCACTATTTTCTCTACCATTTTCATCTTTTGAAGAGCATGTCAAGTATGTTATTTTGTAATTTTTATTTCAATCTAGTTATGAGCTTCTAATCTTTTTTCAAGATTATTAAGATGATGATGAAGCAAAATGTAACTAGATAGTATTTTTTTTGTTGTATGTTGATTTCCCATTTGTGTAACATTTTTTATGGATTTTTCTATCAAAGATATGCATTTTTCATCTATTATTGATTGTTAAAGCATATTACACTTAGTTCTTCATTATGAAAAAATATGAAATTCTTTTATTAAATGTTTTTCATTAAATTGTTTACATCTAATTCTTAGAGCATAAGTATCATATTTTGCCTAAACATAATCTCTTTGATTTTTCGTAGTTTCATTAGGTTGTAACACAACTAATGCTTAGAAATTATATCTTATATAAGTGAAGAAAAATCCTACCTTTTTTAAAGTAACTTGTGCTTGAATGGAAAATGTATTTTGAAAAAAAATATAGTGTGATTTATTTCAACTATATCTAAACTTGGGAATCAATATACTTATAAATACTATTGAACTTGCATTTTGTGGATTCTAATATCTTAATAATCTTATTTTACATATCTCATTTGAAAACCATTTTTCTATTTAATCTTAAATCTTTTTATTACTTGTCTTTTATTTTTCTAAAACAAAATCTCATCAAATATTTGGAACTAGGTTAGAATCTTCTTGCTTTGTTTGAAATAGTTTCTTTTGATGTTAGTCAATTCCCATGGGTTCAACCTCGTACTTACTTGAACATTATATTCTGAAACGATTCGTGCACTTGCGAGTATAATTATTAAAACACCCTCTTTTGGATTCAACAATTTTCATAAGATTAACATTGTGCTCCTAAAGTAAAGAACTTTATAACTCAAATGAACTTTTGTTAGAAAATAATATGAACTTTAATGTTAGATTTTCCAAGTAAATGTTGGGATGTGAACTATTTACTTGTGTAGTTTTGTAAATCAAGTAACTAAGTAACTAAACAAGCATATGGATGATTCTTGAAACCTTTCTAATTTTCAACTCTTGATTACATCTTATTTTTATTTCACTTGTCTCATTTTATCATTTTATCAAAAAGACAACAAAAAATCTCAAATCTCCATTTCCATCACTTTGTACTAATCTTTTGTGTTTATTTTTCTATTAATACTTTTGTTCTTAGTTACATCATTGTGGAATCGACCGCCCATCTACACTACAACCGCCGCTTAGTGGATGCACGTTTTGGGCGTTAATCAGTCTCATTAATGGCCTAACCATTATAAATTTGCGTCTCTTTCATTAAGTACCCGCATTTATTTTCTCAGGTCTTTATTTCTATAGTTTAACTAATATCCCCTTTTAAATTTACGCACAAAAGACTCTCTTGTCATTATATTAGTAGTTGATGAAAAATCCAACCAGTAATCACAAATCAAGGGACCAATATCCTATTTGTCCAAATCCAAATCAGACTGAAGTCCAAATAATTGAATACCATCATGAAAGCCACAAACCCCATCATTAAGGTTCTTGACTGTATAATTAAACACACAAAACAAAATATTTACCAACAAAACACATAGAAAAAAATAAAATTAAACTCCACCGCTCCAATCAAAGGCGAGTAACACCCCAGACAACGAAATTTGTCATCCAAACCAAACATGATCTGACTCCCTCATCCTTCATCCTAAACGAATCTGACCCCTAAACTCGAATCCAAAAAGGTTTAGCCTCTTGATCCCTAACCCAAAACAAACCTTAACAGATCCAAAACCCCCCACTTTGTACCCAAGTAGATCCACCCTCCCCAAAACCTAGAAGGTTAAAGCAATGCTGGAACCTAAGGAGGGCTAACCCCAGAGACGCTAGATGACCACTGCCACTGTGCACAGTAGCCGGACCTTTTAGCATCCCGCAAAGACCAAATCCAAAGACCGACGAAAATGGGAAAACAAGCCCCGCCACTACAAGAAAAAGACTCTACAGTGACAACTTTTGTTGTCGCCATAGATCAAGAAGTCGTCACTGTATACTACAGCGACAACATGTCATCGCCAAAACGGCGTTGTTGTAGGTCCGTACAACGAGGAAAAAATGCAGTCGACGCAGTAGTGTTTTACTACAGTGACGACATGTCGGTCGCAGTAGGATATCCTTTTTTTTGGTTGGATTGGGATATTGCGACGACATGTCGTCACTGTAGGTGGTTGCAAAATTTGAAATTTTGAATTTCAAAAACTCCTACAGCGACCACATGTTGTCGCTGTAGGTCCGTCGACCGCCCACATCTACAGCGACGATATGTCGTCACTGTAGAGTATGTGGGTTTATATGACTTCAACGACGACATGTCGTTGCCGTAGGGTCACGAAATCTCAGATTTTCGTGTTCAACGAGCACCCTACTGCGACGACAGGTCGTTGCTGTAGGTATATATATTTTAAAATATTAATTAATTAAATAATAAAACAAATTTATTTAATTAAATAATAAAACCAATTTATTTAATTAAATAATAAAACTAATTTATTAATTAAATAATAAAACCAATTTGAAATTGATATAGTCTCCAAAATGTAAAAACAAAACATAAGTAGTATAGTCTCAAAAATTAAAAAAAAATAACACAAAATATTAATAAGTTCAAAATAATAATATAACCAAACTAAATGTCATCTAAACCAATTCCAAAGTCATCATCATCGTCGGACTGTTGTGGTGGCCATCATGGACTGTATCATATTCATGTCCAAGTTGACAGGCTGAAATTTTGGAGGTTGGATGTTCGGATTTGTAGCTTGCATAAATTGTTGCATTTGTAGGAAGTTGTTGTTCTGAATCATAATGGCTTGACAAAAGTGTTGAACCATGGACTGGAAAACATCAGCCGGTACCAATGGAGGGCCGACTGTGGTGGATAGAAATGGTAATGTCTCTGATTGTGAAGACGATCTGGTGGCGCCTAAGGCAAATATACTAGTGCCCTTCAACTTGCGTCCAATACCTCGGCTGTTTCCACAACGTTGACCAAGTACCTTTGAGATGACGTGTGTCTTATCGACAGATGCACTTCCTGCTAAAGATTCATATTGAGATTGGGATTATGTCTGGACTACTTGCTATAAGGCATCCTGCAGTTTAGAAATAAGACAATTAATACATAAAATAATTAAATAGAGGAGACTGATGGAATTACACTTTTACTAACTTTGGGTACTATTGCCACTAAAAATAAACATTGGGTCTATGCCGCATACAAAACCCAAACATTGGGTACTTATGCCGCAATTATCCCATAATGAAATAATAAACATATATACAAAACTTAGAAAGTTACTTACATATGCATCCTTAGCATTCATGTTCACTCATCCACGTGTCGGATAATTGTGCATGTCCAGGAACGTATCAATAATGCTAGGCAGTTCCTTAGTCTAAAGATTCATCTTTAGAAAACAAAATGGAACAAAATATCAGTTAAATATTGAAATTATTATTAAGATAACTAAAAATATTTCAAATTATCTATATATTTTTATTTACCTTCTTAAATTGAGTAGAAGCATAAGATTTCAATCCATGGAGACTTGGATACTTTTGTTTTGCTCTGTTGGCAGCATTTGCTTTTGAGCGTGCCATAAAATGTGGAGTGTTGAAAAGGTCAACTAACTTCTGCTAACTCTCACTGTCCATGTCCTCTGGTGGATTCTTTCTGGCTATCTCGATATCATCTTACCCTCCATGTCCATCGAAGTGTTTTATCTTGCGACCTTTTCTATCCTTGTAGCGATCTTGAAACTCTCGCTCAATCCCAGTCTCTATCAGTCGCCACTCAGGGAGAGATCAGGGAAGAATGAAAAATTCCTTCAAAAAAATAATTAAATTGGTTAGAATTTTGAAATTATAAAAATACATTACATGTGAATAAGTTGATAAATTTACCTCAATCTTTTGCATCAATCCTATCTTGTGCTCATTTGGAACACTCTGCCACGAGTCTAATATAATGAGACATGGTGACCAATAAGGTTACCAATAAGTCTCGTGAACAATGTCCCAAAATCATCGACTGCTTTGTAGGTTCCCTCCTTCAAAACAAATTGTAGAGCCAACGGACCTTTATTGTCATTGACGAGCTACTGCAAATTTTTGGATCGAGGCCAACCTCTTCTTTTCACGGCAGCCGCTGCATATTTTAATTAAACAATGAAGGCAGAATCTTATGCTCCTTCGCGAATGCAAATTTCTATAAACTTCAAAAGTTCACTAAAGGAACTATTTGTCAATTTATTCACAACTTTCATGTGCATCATCTTCGCCAAGAAGTTCAAGGAAGACAACCAAGTACAACTAGGGTATAACTCAGCTTCGACCTCTTGAAACAGGTCATCAAATTGATTATCCGCACTATTTCCGCCACCATCATATGAAATTCTTTCATTTACGCCTTCTTCGTTAGTGTCTTGTTCACCAATAACATCATTGATGATGTCAATCATCTCATCAGTCACTGGAGCCCCGCCGTCCACTACTGGAGGCATATTAACTTCACCGTGGTAGGTCCACTTCACATATTGCTGCAGAAACCAATATCTATGTATGTGAGCCTCCACCACATCCAATTTCTGACTCAACATATTGACACACTGAACGCATGAGCACCTGACTTCTCGCGAAGCATTCACATGATTATTTGCCATTTGTATAAATACTTGAAGATCATTCCAAAACTCATCAGAGTTACGTCGTCTATTAGTTATCCAACTCTTATCAATTATCATAACTGATTCAAGTGGAAAATTAATTATCACAATGTGATAATCATAAAAAAAACTACATTTATTTGCTAATAATTTTTTTATCACCAAAACACTAAGTTTTTTAAGTAAATTATGAAATTTTATTCAATCTTATGAATAAGTTATTAAATTTTATGAATATATATTATCAAATTTTATGAATATATATTATTGTTAGTTATGAATGTATTATAAAGTTTCATTTTAAAAAAATAACACTGAAGTTTTATTATTTTAATTTTAACTTAATTTTAAGAGTAAAGTTAACTTAATTACCTATTTTATCTACATATATTATCAAATTTTATGAATATATAATAAAATTAATCAAATAAACAAATATTTAACTATAAATTTATTAATTTACCATTAAAGAATATTTTTTTTAATTTCTATTTATTTTATAAAAAAATATTAATAAAGTTTTATACTTGTAAATTTATTATTTTAATTTATACTTTATAATTTTTTAATTAATTTTATTAATTGCTTTAAAATTTAATCACACTAGTGTTAAAACTATTTTGTAATGTTTAATTTTTCTAAATCTATAAAAATTTCAGCAGCATAACGACTGTAATCTAGCATATTCCAAAATTTAAAATCTACATAAAAACATATAAATCAGTCCCAAAACTTCCATAAAATTTAATACAATTATTCGAATTCACAAATAAACAACAAAAACATATTATAAACAAATTCACAAATCAACATATTATTTATCTATCCTAACATATATATAATTCATAACACAAATTTTATTTAACCTAACATATATACAATTGAAGAAAAAAAATTAATCTAACCTAACAATTTTTCATAACTTAATATCAAATTAACTATAAACTAAACAAACCTACAAATTTAATTTAAAAATTGTTTATGTATACAAATTAGCTATCATTATTTATCAATACATTAATAATCACAAAACAAAACAAAAAATATTAAAAATTAGAAACAATACCCAAAAGCTAGAGGTGATATCCAAAGAGTACTCCAATGTAATCTGAAAAAACAAAAAAACAACAAAAATTTAACAAACATTTATCAATTAATATACTAATCAATCACAAAAAAAAAAAAGATTACAAACAATACCCAAAGGCTCGGGATGATATTAATGAATTGGGCAAAGGCTCGAGATGCTCCAATACAATCTGAAACAAAAAAATCAATAAAAAATTTAACAAAGTCATTACAATAACATACAAAATACACACAAATAATCATAAAAAAACTAAATTTAAAACAAATAACTAGATTATTAGGGTATGCAACAACTAACCTTAACAATGGAGGTCCAAAATAGTGTTGGGCGACATTGGGTGGCGCTGGGCGGCGGAGAGAAATAGAGAGCAAAAATCTCTGTTTTAAGAAAAAATAACCAGAAGTGAGAAAGAAAGGCTCTACCTGGGGGGTTATATCGCTGGGACCTATATCGACGACATGTCGTCGCTATAGGTAATAAAATATTGTCGCCGAGGTTGAACGCACCGTTTCACTCAAACGATGAGACCCCATGTCGTCGCTATAGATAATGGAATAGTACACGAATCATTTCATTTTCTACGCGTCCGGTCTATAGTGACGACATGTCATCGATAGCCAGTGAAAATTTGATTGAAATTTTTGGCAGTCCACTTTCCCTCCGTTTTTTTGGACCCACTAAAAATTTAACTGCCCTGTGGATTAAATGAGACTCTATAGAGACGACATGTCATCGCTATAGGGAGTGAAAATTGACAACCAACTTTTGGCGGTCAAGTTCCCTCTGTATTCTATAGCGACAACAAAAATATTTCCCTCTTTTTTTTTTCGACGAGGACTCTACGGTGACGGGTCGTCACCATAGAGTCAATTCTCACCTCTTGTTCCCTCTAAATTCTTGGTACTCTATAGAGGGTCTAGTTGTGTGTTGTTGACAACTCTACCATTGTTGTAGCTTATTTATTTTAATAAATTAAAAAAAAATTGTGGATTTCGACTATATACAGCGACGGCTCTAAAAGATTATACACCTGTGTCGCTGTATAATCTTTTTCTTGTAGTGCACCTCTCAGTACCTTCGACGACAATGACAACAAGCTCCCCTTGGCCAGGCGGACCAGACGCACAACAAAGGGCTGGCACAGGTGTCCCAGCCAAGAAGAAGAAAGTGGCAGATGAAAACCTCAAGCGGTGCAATAATACCAAATTACATCATTGCTTATGTTTTACCAAATAATATAGAATACCCCATTGAATATAATTTTTTATTAAAATCAATTTTATTTTAATAAAATAATAATGCATTTTTTAATTGAAATTATTTTTATATTTTATAACTAATATTTTTTTAAATAAAAAAATATTTTACTTTATATTATTTTACTTTTTATATGAAATTTCATTCTTAAGGCGTTTAAGTAAATTATTTGTTTAAAACAATCTATTTTATTTTATTTTTTACAATTAATTTCTTTAAACTGCTTTAAAATAAACTGTTATTCCAAAAAGAGAAATTGTATATGTAAAATTTTTTATTGGCATATTTGATAAAATTGACAAAATTAATTATGGAATGTATTTTCAAAATATATTGTGTGGTATTTTCGAAATGGGTAGTTTCCTGTTTTGTTGTGAAATGTCTTCTAATTTTCGAAATGGGTAGTTTTCTGTTTTGTTTGTGATATGTTTTTTATAATCAGATTATTATTTATATGTTAATAAAATAAATATATAATTTCCTATAAAAGAATATATTTTCTTGAAATGAAAATTATTGGTATTTATTTTTATTTTTTTATCTGATTTGTTTGTCCAGAAATCGTGTACAGCTTGCAGAGATAATATATATATTGTTTCCTTATTTATTTAAGGAAACTCGGTTTAAAAACTGTCCAGGTTCAATGAATCTGTTTGAACGGATTGCCAGTCTGTTTGAACAGATTCTGACTTTCCTGTTTTGGAAGATTTTCCATTTATTGGCTAATTGGTTTCTTATTTGTTTTCCACGACCAAAAGGTATTCTAAAAAGTATATAATCATCATTAGGTCGTTGGTTTTTGATCATCTTTCTTGGTGTATTCTTTTCCAAATATTTTTCAAGTTTTAGAGAGACTTTTTATTATATGAAGAACTTGAGTCCAGCAAGTTCTTAGTGGTTTATTACAGTGTACTTCTGTATTGTTTTCTTTGTGTTAATTGTGCAGGTTGAACACACTTGGACATTGTTCATCAAGCTTCGGGAGAAGTCTTGTTCGTGAGTCACTTTTCGGGAGGAAAAGTGCAAGTGTTATGATTTGAAGGGAGTTCAATATCTTAGCACTTCATAAATTTGATTAGGAGTTTAGATTACAACAGTTGCGACAAATTCAAGAGGGAGTCTTTATTTGTATAAGTCAATTTGGTTTTGTAATCGTTTAGATATTCTTCTAATAAATTTCATTCTCTGGGCGTGGCCCCGTGGACTAGTAGCAATCTGCAAAGATTGCTGATACCATGTATAATTTCGTGTGTTCTTTACCTTATGTTCGTTCTTATCTTCTGGTGATAAACTGTTTAAACATATCTGGTTTCTGTTCAAACAGTTTCTGTGTCCGTTTAAACATTTCTGTAACAGTTCAGCAATTAATTATTTAATTTGAATAATTAAGTTGGTAATCATAAAAAACGGAATTTCAGTATATATTTTTAAATATTTATGGTTTATTTAAATAAAATATTTTAATATTTTTACAACATGCTAGGAAGTATATAAAAAAGCAAGTAAATAAATTGATAGTAATATTCTCTAATTAAAATTAATTTTGACCAAAATTATGTTTAATTTGGTTTTTTGTACTATTTCGTAAAAAAAAACATATTATCGAAATCAAAGTGGTACAAGTATTTAAGTAATGACTGGTTTGAAAGGTACGATTGGTCTGAAACTTTGTTACAACAAATAAGGTTGGAATTTTCGCAAAATTATAGGATATTGTGATTCAGATTTTGTTGGAGATCAAGACAAAAGAAAGTCACTCTCTAAGTATATTTTTATAATTGAAGGAAATGTGGTAAGTTGGAAATCTAACTTACAACTTGTTGCCTTATCTTCAATTGTAGCAGAGTATATAACTCTTACTGAAGCTGTAAAAGAAGTATATTGGTTAAAAGAAATTTCTCTGAACTAAGATTCAAACAAGATAACGTGATTTTTGTGATTCTCAAAGTGCAATTCATTTGTCTAAAAATACTATCCTTCATAAAAGAACAAAACACATTAATATTAAGCTACATTTTCTTAGAGACATTATCACAAAAGGGTTGATCCACATTGTTAAGTTCTCTACTAATAATATCAATCCAACAGATATGTTAACAAAAGTGATACATGTGAACAAGTTCAAAGAAGCTTTGAACTTGCTCGATATCAAAGAGTGATACCAAATGCTTTTGCCAGGCAGCATGGTCCAAATTTGCTTATCAATCTAGAGTCAAGGTGGAGAAAATGTGGAATATGACTTTAATTACCATGTCAACTTATTGATATGTTTCAACTGAAGTAATCAAGTTATTTAGTTGGTTTTAACTAACATTATTTTATGATACCTTCTCAAGGCTGCAGCTTGTGAAGAATCTTTGTATTTTGTTACTTATCTCAGTTTGCCTAAGCCTCTGTATATACATCTAGGCTTTTGTGAATTAGAGTGTACATCACCGGAGAAAACTTAATGCATTTCTAATGGAGTGTCAAATTAGTGATGCATTGCTAAAATATAGCTCACTTTACAAAAAATTTGCTCCAATAGTGTGCCAAAAGTTGTGCCAAATTTGGCACATGCTAAAAGTTTGGTCAAATTTGGCACACAATATAGCATGGTACATATTTTGCATCACCATAAATACTACATTTTTTTTACTTTTATATCATTTTTATTATTTTAGTATTATTTTTATCTATTTGCATTAAATGTTATATTTTTTACTTTATTATTTTATTATTATCTTATACTATCAATAATAAAATATAAAGAAAAATGATTATTTTTTGTATATTTTCAATAAATATTAAATTAGCATCAATTAAATATTAAATTTTACAACAATTTTTATAATTGTGCATTGGAGCATAATGTTAAAAATTGTATTAAATATATAATATATTGATTTTTTGTGTCAAATATAGTACATTATTTACATCTTTTCATTGGAGATAATCTTATTGTTATTGTTTGTACTTGTTTGTAAGTGAGAGTGAGAGAGGTTGAAGAAGAAACTTTCTTATGTGTCTCTTGAGTGTGTAATCTCATCTTTGATAGTGGATTTGACCAATGCCATTCATTGTCTTGCCTTGGATGCAGTATTAAGGATTTGGTTAAGTTCCATTATCTTACATCAAGGCAAGGTATAACAAATGAAAATAAAAGAGGGTCCTATATTTTAATTTGAATTAAGTTAAAATAAAATATGTGAGATCCGATATGTAATTGTACAAATAAACTCAATACTAATGTAAATCCTAAAATTGACATATTTTATAGAAATATTTTTTAATTAAAAGATCATTTTTACTTTCCCTTTATTGTGATTTTCGGAATATCACTTTCCCTTTCTTGTGATTTTTTGATTATTTAGCTTCCCTTATTTAGCTTAATTTTATCACAATTTGATTATAAAGGGAAGATATATCTTGTTTATTTAAAGCAAATATTCAGTACTTACTCAAAGTCGTTTATGGAATATTTGACTTTAAATTTTCGTGCAGCTCAAGATAATAAAATTTAGGAAACTGAATCTTTGATGTCATTAATTATTATTTCTATCTTGAGCATTTTGATCCGTCACAGGTATTAGCTGTCTCCACCAAAATCGTATCTGTCGGATCATCGTTTTCTAAAAAAGACAATTCCTCATCAATCAAGAATATCTTCAAATATTCTTGCATTTAATAGGAGATTCTTTCTCAGCCTTTATGAGCACGAAATGAACTCTATGAATAGGGCTCTAAGGCTTTGAGCAAAAGTGAACTCATTGGTGCATAATTTGTGAGTGTATTGTAATAATTGTGAGAGTTCCTTATTTGTATTCAAGATCATAGTATTCACGTGATCTTGTAGAAAAATGAGTGTTTAGTTTTTGTGGTGATGTTATGCCACGTTCATGAGTGAATACACATTGTAATTTGAACACAACTTTTAAAGTCTTCGGGAGATGATTTTTACAAGCCTTACATTGGGAGGATGCAAGCACTCGCTGGCCATTGAAGGGAGTTCAAGTGGTTGAACGTTTCAATCAAAATCAGATTAGTGAAGAGAAATACAACAAAGTTGCGGCAAATCTCAAAAGGGAGTCTTGTTTTGTTTAAGTCAATATTTTGTACTTGTGATTCTTTATTAATTGGTTTTATTCTCTGGGCGTGACCTCAAGGAGTAGGTTATCCGAAAGGGTTTCTGAACCTTGTAAAAATTCGTTGTGTTCTTTATTGTTTTTGCACTGTCTTTTTACTATGTTCAATTTCTATCGTGACAAGTTCGGATTTTGTCCCGACAAAACTGAAATCTATTTAAACATTTAATTACCATTCCACACTTTAATTAATTCACATAATTTAATTAATTTGGTAATTATTAAAAACAGAATTTTAACTAAATTACAACAATAATAATAATAATATGTTATATCCTAGAGTATGTGACTCCTTAAAATAGTTAATAGCAATGCTCTAATTAAACATATTTTAACCATAGAAAAAAAATTGCTATAAAAAAAAATGCATTATAGCATTTCTTTTAGAAGAGCTTTAGAGCATGCTTGAATGTTTAGTAAAAAACAAATTGTGTAGCACCATTAATATGATAATGTATTAGTGGTAGACTTTATTATTTAAATATCACAGTGAAGTAAGACGATGGCCATACTTAATTTATTTTTACAAAAACCAATTGAATATATATTTTTTAATTTTTGTTATACTCAAAATCTACAATAGTTTTTAACACTTACATGTCTAATATATAATATATGGGGGATTCTTAGATGCAGTCGCTGAAAACGCCAGCACCTGTAAGTATTTTATTTTTCCATGTGGCGTTAGAGTATAAAATGTAATATAGTAGTGTAGTAACACTATATTAGCGTTTTCATTATATTGAAAAACGTCATAGTTTTTAATATTTTTTCAAAACAAAATTGGATACTGGTGCCTTAAACGTGGGTCCCATCTACATTTTTTTAGTTGACTTTTCATACAACCGTATAACCAATTTAATAATGTAAGGTGACAAACTTCTTAATAAGGCTCAATACTTTCATTAGGGTATTTGATTATTATGTATTAATAAGTGATTTAATTAGATATTTATTTGATTATGTGAATTTCATGAGTCTAATAACTGATTATGTATGTTTAAGTGTTTAAATGTGCGAAATAGACTCGTTTTTATTTAAATGAGCATATTTGTAATTTTAACCTGCTGATGGTATAATTATGATTATATGATATTATATAATTGAGAACACATTATTATGTGGATATATTTGAGAAATTTGGCAGGTGTAACGCCCTGGTTAGCCAAGACCGTTACACTGTATGTTTTAAATAGTGTTTAACTCGCTAAATGAGTCATTAGGCTATAAACATGCATCTAAATGTGATTAATAGTCAAGGGTTAAAAATTTCGGTCAAAATGAATGGATATTTCATTAAAACACTAAACTGTACACGAGATCCCATAATAAATCTTTACAAAGTTGTTTACAGTTCCAAAATGGTCATTACAACTCAAAAGTTACAATTCGTCAACCTAAGCGGCAAAAAGAGGGTTTAACCCTAGTTCGTCTGAGAAACCTTGGCCGTGGTGGTCAAGCGGCCACATATGTACACATCGCCACCTAAGCTCTCCAACTCATGGCTGGTCCAGCTTTCCTTTCCCTTTACCTGTACCACATAGTACCCGTGAGCCAATGCCCAGCAAGAAAACTTAATACAAGTGCATGAACAATATATACAGATTCAGATGTATATCTAGCATACCCAGCAGTAATAACTTACTCATGCATGCATACAAGTACAAATAAATGATTATAGAATCATTCTGGGCCCGCAGCCCTAATCAGATGACCATAGAGTCAACCTGGGACCCTTTTCCCTGAATAGATGACCATAGAGTCAACCTGGGACCCTATGTCATAGTTGTGTGACCATAGAGTCACCCGGGGCCCTTAGCCCTAGCTCTGAGTAACTAGCCATAGAGCTAGCCAAGCGCTATGTTTTCTAAGCGACCATAGGGTCAGTCAACGTAATAGTACATCCCTGATCGAGTCTTAGCCTTTTGATCAGCGCGCAATGTGCAATTGAATCTCTGGACTAATAAGTCAAGCCTCTAACAAGTATTCATATATCCTGCTATCGATGCATATACAAATACAAATATAGATACAGATAGGCATACTTCAGATAATTCAAGTATGCATACATGATAATCATATATTTCAGCCAATCAAATACAAACATAGCAATAACCATGTTCCTTAACGGGGTCGAGCCCTAATTATGCAGACAATGTAAACAATCAGTAAACAATTATCTAGAAACAGAGCATTCAAGCATGCTTAATCAACGAGCACAAACATAGCCTTAATCACGTTCATTCTCAGGGGCCCGATCCCTATTGATAGTTATAATCAACAACTGGACCAAGCCCTAATAACATATATCACGTATTGGGTGCAGTTTTCTACCTTTGGTCCGAGCACAAGTTATATATATAAATGACCTTTGAGCACGATCATGTCTCGAGCCCTAGCGGTAACCTAGTCACAACCATAAATGATGTTTCAATGAGTTTAAGTTCCAAAATCCAATCCTGGGACCAATCTCGCGCTCTCGGAACCTCCCATCCCACCAAACAGGGTGGTGGAATCGTCCCCCAAGCCCTCAGGCCAAAACCCCAAAAAGTACAAAAATTCATGCCCTAAAAAATAGTACTGCGCTATGGCACCGCCTACCAGGCTCCACGGCGCCAAAGTTAGAAACGCCACCTATCAACCTGACCTGCGCTGTAGCGCCAATGACAGAGACCCAATTGCATTGTATCGCCACCTACTAGGCGCTATAGTGCCAATGATAGAGAACCCAATTTTTGGGTTTTTCTCTTCATGTTCTCCAAGTCTCAAACCTCAAAAATCAATCCCAAACCTTAGCCAAACCCACAACTGAACCCAGAGATTAGTTCTACACGTCTTAGACATCAAAACCAAATCAAAAACTTCCCAAAACCCTCATTAACTTCGCAAAACTAACATCAAATTATAAGCTTCATAAAAACAGTAAAGCAGAGGAAAAACTAAAGATTCAAGCTTGGAAAATTGTTACCTCAAGAATTAAAGAGTTTCCTAGCAATCCCCCAAGCAATCCATAGCTTCAATTCCTTAAATCCAAGCTTTTCAATGAAAATTTCAAGAGCTAGAGTGAGAGAGTATAAACCGAGAGAGAGAGAAAGGCATGCTCTGTTTTTTCTGCTGCTTTGTGGTTTCCTTAAGCCAAAGGTAAGTGACTAAGTCACTAAATTAACAACAAAATGACCACTTTTCCCTTAAGCCCCTAATTTGCCACCTAATCCCCTTAAGGCCCTTTTTCTATTTTACCACCACAATTAACCATTTCTTTAAATAAGTCTCAACTATCTCCAAATAAAATTACCATTACCCAAAAATTCCTGGTCATGAACTAAATTACCAAATTACCCCTAGGCTTGCCCCGAGCCCGGTATTTGACCCCGTTATGACCAAACCGCTACTTTGCTCGCTAGGGTCGTCTCATGCCGAATAATCCAAATATATCCACATAATAATGTGGTCTCATCATATATCACAAATATATAATCATATATTCAAATATACCATTAACGAGTCAAAATTTTGAAAATGCTTTTCTATTAAGAAACGACCCACACACATATTTAATATACTTAAACATGCAATATTAGTCATATAATAATATAAATCACATAATCATGCATATTATCACACATTAATACCATAAACCAAGTATTGCCCTCCTGTCCCCTAATCAAGGCACTAGGGAATTTTGGACGTTACAACAAGAGTTGGTTCATTTTAGCAAGATAGTGGTTTAGTCACAACATAGATAATACCCAGTTCGAGGTGAGCCAATGGGTATTTTTGTAATTTAGTGAGTCACCAAGAATCATTGGAGTATGAGTCGTATTCTGGGAAAATAGTGATATCCCGGGTTTAGCAGACTTATTTGGAAATTTTGAGTATAGAGCAGGAATTAGAGAGTCGAAATGACGTCTTTGCCCTTGAGGGGCTTTGAGAGGGAATTAAGTGAGTAAGGCCATTTGTACCATGGGTTTATCTTAATCAGCTGAGTTTATCAACTCAGATTTAAAAATCTCTCTCTCTCTCCCTCTTTGGTAGAGTTCATTTGACTTTGAAGAGAAATCTTGAGTCTAGAGCAATCCTTGGTGGGAATTGAAGCTGTGGTCAGGATTGGAGGCTTGTAAGCTTAGGAAAACAGGGGAGAATCGTTCTTAGGAGAGGTAAATTCGAGTTTTAAGTTCTTAGTTTTTTTTTAAGTTTTTAAAGATTTCTTGAATGCTGAGTTTTAATTGAGTTTTGTTGAGTTTGTAAAGTGGTTTATTGTATTTTTGAGTTGCTGAGACCATTTCCATGGTCGATTCTGGGTAAAACCATGTTGTGGGACGATTTTGGGTCGATTTAGGATTCTTAAAATTACTGGAATTATGGGTTCGCGGGGTTGCACCGCCGCACTGTTCTTGGGGTGTCGCGGTGCACATGAACTCAGTGAGACATGGAGGTGCCCCGAACTGCCTTGGCACCACGGCAATAGGCGGGTTGCACCACAGTGCGTATCCAATGGTTTTGAGCTCGGGACTCTCTGCTTAGTTGAACATCACGACCCTTTAGGGGTGAGCCGCGACTCAAATTGGGAGAAGTGGGCAAATTGTATTTTGAGTTGCGGGAACCCAAACCTAAAGGCTCATGTTGTACCCTAATCTTAGCACGAGTTCATTCACTCAACTCGGGTACAGCTGGCAGACAGATACGTGGAAAAGTAATCAAGTAGAATATTTGATTATTATTTTGACGGATAGCTCGAGGTTCATAATGATCAGACCTGGTATTATGCATCTTGACTTTACCACGAACTACAAATAAGATAAGTCATTAAAGCGCTAGCTCGGGGTCGGATAGCTGTCAGAATACAAGCCCGTGGAAGATACATAGCTCAAGTGATTCTGATATAACTTATACTGCATACCAAAGGATCCCCAAAGATTCAGGATTTGCTTATATGCTTATCCATGATCAGGCTGTCATATTTATTATCAAAGATAACAGGACATATTTACTTTGTGATCAAATCATATCCCAATATAAATGGGAATTATTTGTATGGAATGTAGATGTTATATAAATGCGTGATTGACTCACATGGTTACCCAAACCTATCCATGAAATTCTCCTATAAATACTGGGAATATTAAATAGGAAAATGAGAGAATTCGTTTTAGCAAGAATAGTGGTAAAAGTTAAGCGTGAGTCTCAGGTTTCTCTCCATCCATGGCAAGGAGACGTAAATCTGTGCAGAAGCTAGACAAAAAAGATGTTCTACCAGAGCTCCCTTCATCCAATATTCTTATTCCGTCTCCGGTTATGGAGGAATAGTTTGCTAAAGAGGTGGGTACTATTGTTGAGACGTAGGGGCTGAACCTCGGGATTTCGGCGTTAGTGCACAGGTGGTGGGTGCTGTTGATGAGAAGCGGGGGTCTGAACCTAGGGATTTTGGAGCTTATGCGAAGGAGATTAGTGCAACCGATTGTGAACAGGTTTTGTTGTCATGGGCTGCCGAGGTTGATGATAGGAATTTCCAAGAATCGGCCAAGGCAAATTGGGCTCGTTTCAAAGAATCTCTCCCTTCTTATGGTGGTATGCAGCTGCAATTTTCAGAACCTATGCATAAAGACGGTAAGCTAGTTGCTAAATTGGAAATTGATGAGATAGAAGTGGAAGCATCATTTTGGAAATCTGCTTTGATTTGTGTGGTGATATGAGCTAATCCTCCATTAGCCATCTTTGAAGGTTTCATTAAACGGATTTGAGGCAAGCATGGTATTGAGAGTGTGGCTCGTCTGAATTCAGGTTTTACAATGGTAAAATTCTGAGATGAAGCTACGCGTGACTTGGTGCTGGAATCTGGTGTGGTTCACTTTGACAAGAAACCTGTTATTCTACGTCCCTGGACAACAGATATTGATTCATTAAGATCAGTAAAATCAGTATCGATGTGGATCAGATTACCTGATCTTGGGTTACAATATTGGAAGTTAAGTGCTTGAGTGCTCTCGTTAGTACAATTGGTAAGCCAATTATGGTAGATAAGATTACCAAGGATAGGTCTATGTTAAAGTTTGCCCGAGTCTTAGTAGATATGGAAATAGCAGATAAGCTCCCTCAATTCATCAGCTATCTCAATGAGAGGGGTTAGGTTATGGAACAACCTATTGAGTATGAGTGGCTTCCTACCAAGTGCTCTAATTGTAAGAAGCTGGGACATACTGCTACCTCATGTAAGTTTGTTGCTGGAGTCGCCTGGAGGAAGAAAGAGTCTAAGAGCATACCAGAAACTGATATATCTAAGGATGTAGCTGCTGATGGTTCAAAGCAGTGTAGCTCCAGAGTGGTTCAACAAACTCCTCAAGAAGTTTCTCAAGATGGTGCTGGTCCTAGTGATATATGTTGGCATGTTCCGAAAAGAACTGGGAATGTGAAAACTACTGTACCGGTTCCTTTTGAGCAATCTCAGAATTCTTATAGTGTTCTGCGAGAGAATCTGAAGAATCCGAATGATTTGGTACCTACTGGTCTAAATGGAGTTTTGCAACATACTGAGCTGGAACGTTAGAGGATTGAATAGGAAAAATAAACAGATATCTGTTTTGGATGTCTGTAGATTGAATAAAGTTGGTATTGGGGCTTTAATTGAAACTAAAGTCAAGGGGGACAAAATTAAGGAAATTATGAGTTCTTCTTTTACTGATTGGATGTATTATAATAGTGTGTGTCTTGAAGGCAGAATTATGTTGATTTGGAAAGCTCATCTAGCTCAAGTTGATGTTATTCAGGAGAATGCTCAATTGTTGCATTGTAGAGTTAGAATTTGTAGTAGGAATCAAGACTTTTGTCTCACCATTGTGTATGGTTCTAACAGCTTGGAGACTAGGAGGAGTTTATGGCATGATCTGGCTCACTTGCATTTACCTATAAAACTGTAGATAATCATGGGGGATTTTAATGCAGCCTTTAATGTTAATGATAGAATTGGAGGGAGACCTATATCAGTGAAGGAAATGGAGGATGCCCAACAATGGCTGGCTCTCAGGTTGGTTGAAGAAATGAAGATTATGAGACCTCACTTTACTTGGTCTAATAATCAAGAAGGGGGAATCACATTTTTTCTAAGTTGGATAGGGTCTTCTCAAATGAGGCTTGGTTGGATTCTTTTCCGTTGGATTTAACTTTTTCTCAATGGGAGGTGGTTTCTGATCATAGCATTCTTCTTATTAAGCATGTTGAAATTCAAAGAATGGGAGTTAAGCCGTTTTGCTATTATAACATGTGGTCTTCTCATGCTCAATTAAGGGAAACAATGTTAGATAGCTGGTCCAAACCTCTCTGTACTGAGTGCAGTGGATTGGCGAAGTTAGTTGAGAAACTGGTTCGGCTCAAACATGTTCTATGGAGGTTTAATTGGAGGGTTATGGGTGATGTTGGTTGTAACTTTGGGAGAAGTAAATACTTGTTCCAGCAGGCCCAGTCTACTCTGTATGATTATCCTAGTAATATCTCTATGATTTCTACAAAAAGAGAAGCTTATTTGGAGTTTAGTAGGCAAGAGAAAATCTATGAGAGTTTTCTTCGCCAAAAGAGTAAAATCACTTGGCTTAGGTTTGGGGATGAAAATTCTTCTTATTTTCATGCTAGTTTTAAGAAAAGGAAAGTTGCCAACAGGATAGTTTCTTTCATTTCTGCTGATGGTACAATTGTAGATGACTATGAGATGGTTACTCTTCATTTTCTTTAGCATTTTCAGAGTTTCCTGGGCTGTGCTAGTAGGTATAATGTTCATATTGACCCTCAAAGTATCACTTTTGGTCCGGTTTTAGATCTTGATACCCAGCTGGAGTTAAGTAAGCCTTTTTCCCTTCATGATGTTAAAGTTGCCTTATTTAGCATCCATTCAGTCAAGAGCCATGGTCCTGATGGGTATGGGGCTGGTTTTTTCAAAGACTTGTGGAAAGATATAGGTAAGGAAGTGTCTTTGGCTGTCCTTGATTTTTTTGAAACAGGAAAAATTCCTAAAAGTTTAAATGAAACGCTTCTGGTGCTTATTCCTAAGGTGGACCAACCAACTAATGCAGCTGGTTTCAGACTTATAACTTGCTGTACTACTATCTATAAATGCATTTCTAAGATGCTTTGTGGTCGGCTAGCTACAGTTATTCCCTCGTTGATTAATCAAAATTAAGGTGCGTTTATTAAGCACAGATCTCTTACCTACAATGTTCTTATCTTTCTAGATTTGATTAAGGTGTATAATAGGAAAAATAGTTCTCCTAGGTGTGCTATGAAGATTGATCTTAGTAAAGCATATGATTCTATTGATTGGGATTTCTTGGAGAATTTATTAAATGCTCTTTGCTTTCCTAGTAGATTCATTAGATGGATCATGGTTTGCTTGAGGGGTGCTTCCTATTCATTAGTGATGAATGGTAGAATTCAAGGGCATTTTAAGGGAGGCAAAGGTCTTAGGCAAGGAGATCCAATCTCTCCTATGCTCTTTGTTATTGTGATGGACTACCTTACCCGAATATTGATCAAAGCATCCAAGGAGAAAGGTTTCATATTTCATCCTATGTGCAAATCTCTAAACCTTGTAAATCTTTGTTTTGCTGATGATCTGCTTATCTTTTGCAAAACTAATTCTCAATCAGTGCAGATCCTTCATAGAGCGCTTGCTGAGTTTCAAAAGGTTTCAGGCTTATCTATCAACCACAATAAATCTCATATCTACTTTGGAGGGTTGTCAAAAATTGCTAAAGCTCCTATTGGGATCCCGAAGAAAATTCCATCTTTCTTCTTGGGAATTTTTTTGTCGTCGGAAGGCTTATGGAGGCCTGGGATTTTGAGAAGGGCCAGCATGGAATAAGATCTTGCTTGCAAAATTTATTTGGGCTATTTTGTCTAAGCAGGACCAATTGTGGGTGAAATGGGTGAAAAACATTTATTTAAAATGATCTCAACTCTGGGATTATATTTTGAAGCAAGATGATAGCTGGTATTGGAGGAAGCTGATTAAGCTTTGTAATTATGTGTCTGGGCTAGTTTTAGCAGCTGCTGAAGTGCATGGTATACTTCAATTGGGCAAGCTTTATAATCATTTTCTCCCTGGTGAGAAGGTTGATTATATGAGTTCGGTTTGGTGCAAACTATCAGCTCCTAAGCATAGATTCATCTTGTGGCAAGCAGTCAACAATCATTTACTCACTAGAGATTTACTCCATTACTCTCATGTGAATATTTTTTCTATACTCTGTCCTGTTTGTGTTCAGGTTAATGAGTCTCACTCCCATCTATTTTTTGAGTGTATTTTCTCTAAGATGGTCATGCAGAAAATCTATAGTTGGCTAGGCGAGGTGATTTGGCCTGGTAAATTTGAAGAATGGCGTGTGTGGTTGGCTGGTTGCAGTAGAGATCGGTTGTTCCAGGTGGTGGCTGCGGCTCTTGCTGCTTTCATCTATTTTATTTGGTTAAATAAGAACAAGTGTTGCTTTGATAATATCTACTATTCTGTTTCTAAAATAGATAGCTTGATTCGGTTTACTATTAAAGTCAGAGTGCTTAATTTTAATTCTAGGAAGTTGTCTTCTAGAGAGAGACAAATGTTAGATTTTGTCCATAGATTGTAATTTGTTGGGGGAGTTCTTTGCTCCTGCCTTTGGCTGTTCTGTGTTAGTTTGATCAATAAAATTTCCCTTCTTGATCAAATAACCAAAAAAAAAAGGAGAGAATTCTGTAATACCGAAACTTTGCCAAAATAGAGAGAGAAACAACAATAATATTGACTCGTGGACTAGGTAGATTTTAACCACTGAACCACGTAAAAGTTATGTGTTCTTGAGTGAATTTTGGTTATTTTCCATTATGGTTTACTATTAAGCACTAATCTGCCTTATTATTTCTTAATACATTGTTGGCAAAAAAACTGCGTCAACAGTTTGGTGCTTTCATTGAGAGAAAATTAATGCTTCGTCAAAATCCCAGTCGATTCTCATCATGGTGCTCACTCGCTCAATGCATGATAATGAGATGGAACAGCCTGGTGGGCAGGAGGCCCATCATACCGCTATTCCGAACGAACATGGCCCTGAGATTCAGCAACATTCGAGAAAACAACTGGTGGGACAAGGCGACATTGGGTGTTCGGCGTCATTGCCGCCGAATCCAAATCCAAACTACCTAACTACCATCGAGTTGGAAAACATGCAGTTGAGGAGCCATCTCGCTAAGGCAAACATGAAGATCGAGGAGGTTTTGGCTCGGTTACCCCCTTTGACAACCAACGTTAATGTCGGAAAGAGGCAGAGTGGGTCTCATAAGTCCCACAGAAATAACCGACCCAAACCGAGTCGATCATTCATAATTGCAACTCCATGTTCTGTACCTACGGGGAAAGATTTCCAGAATGCTCGACCCATCGATCATCATAGGGGTCGTCAACATGTCAGTCGGTCGGTTAGAACTGCAACCCCAAGTTCGGTGCCTTCGTCACCGACCCCTAAGAATGCCCATGAAAATCCACGAGGGGTGGTTGGGACGGGCTCACGAAGACAAAACGCTCCAACAAACCCTCCTATGCCGCAATCGGATCACCAGGCACAAAGAACTAGAGACATTGGAGTAGAACATAGGCGAGATAATTTAGTCTGCCCTGATGGAACAAGGATAGCCTCACCAATAAGACATCCCCCATCACCTATAAGACATCTGACACCACCTCATCCTTAACGGGACATTCCAGCTTATGGATACAATAGGAGGAATCCTCCCCCATCTGCCAATACTTACGTCCCACGAACACGTGTCGAAAATCCAGATCCTTGGCCCCAACCGCGAGTTGTAAGCTTCAGAAATAGGAGTTATTGGACTGAAAGTTGTCGTAGCGGTAGGTCCAAGGGAGACCTAATAAATCAGTTAAGTTCATCACAGATCCCTCGGTACGATCCGCAACTTGATTTGCACGATTTTTTAAATTCGCAGAGAAGGAATCCAGCTTCGAATGAAGATATTAGCTATACTCGACCAGAAGGAGGTCCATCCATAGTACGCGATAACGGGAATGCCCCACAAAACCAAGCTCGAGCTTGGAGGGACAATAACCTGTCAAACGCATACGATAGGATGGGAGCTGTCCAACAACCCCAAGGTAACCTATGGACTAAGTACCAAACCCTCGAAAGACTAGCCTTAATGGAAGAGCAAATTAAGAGGCTTTTATCTGGAAAATAAAAAGACGATTGCGACTCAGATGAGGAGCTCGAGCCTTTCGCTCCAAATATTGCGGCGGCCACATATCCTGTAAGCTTTAGAATCCCACACCTATCAAAATTTGATGGAAATGGAGATCCATCAAAGCACCTCAGAATGTTTAACACCATGATGATGGCTCACATTGTCGGGCTCGATCTAAGGTGTATTTTATTCCTGGAACTCTGGTCGGGCTAGCCAAGTAATGGTTTAAGCAATACTAGAGGCATTCAATAAGCTAGTGGAAGAAGTTTTTGTCTGATTTCAAAAAAGCATTTCGAGCTTCATAGGAAGCTTGGGTTGATACTGATTCATTGGCCAATGTGAAGCAAAAGCCTGACTAGACGTTGAAAGCATATCTAAGTAGATTTTCCAATGTCGATGTACGAGCTAAGGATGCTGATGATAGCTCTAAGCTGATGGCAATGAGGACAGGAATCCTCGTCAAGGCGACCTGTGGCAGGAACTCCAAAGAAAAGGAGTTAAGAGTGTGGACGAATTCTTGGCCCAAGCTCAAGAATGGATTAACCTAGGGGAGGTGTGAGCTTCTGTTGCGGGAACCAGGCAGACCCCTGTTCACCCCGTTGGAGCGGTAACAGACGTTACAGCTACAGCTCAAACCGTTACCCAGAATAACAAAAGGAAGGGAAATGGCAAGGGCGGTCAAAGCGGGGCGAAGAAAAACAAGCCTGCGGAGAAGTTCAAACCTATCTATGCCACGTGCACTGACCTAACGGATACACATGAGCATATTTTTTTGGCAAATTCCACTCACCTTCCGTGGAAGAAACCAGAGCCATTGAAGAACCAGAGGGCGAAGAGAGATCCCTCCAAATTCTGTCGATTCCATAACGACATCGGTCATAACACTAATGATTGCCAACAGCTGAAGGATGAGATTGAAACTCTCATTAGGGCAGGACCTTTGGCCCAATACGCCTGAAATCAGGTGAATCCGCTGGGCACAACCCACTACCAGTTCCAGAAGCTCCGACAAGCCAACACGAAGCTAAAATAAATCAAGTCGAACCTCCTCTAATAGTAGGGGGAGATATAATCACTATTGCGGGAGGACCCCATTTGGCAGGCACGAGTAGCGGGGCCCAGAAGAGTTACATTAACGAACTGAAGTCCCATAATGGGGTGGAGTTCGTCCCGGAGCAACGGTTATTGAAACAACAATGATTGGAATAACAACCAATCAATTTCATAGAAGAGGATGCTGGACGCGTCCAATTCCCACATAACGATTCGTTGGTCATAACCGTTTAGCTTGCCAACCAGAGGGTCTAAAGAACACTAGTGGATAACGGAAGTTCTGTGAATCTACTTTTCAGGTCCACCCTGGAAAAAATGGGGTTATTTGTAATTGATTTGAAGGCGACCTCAATGAATCTGTACGAATTTTCTGGTGAGGGGTCGGCAGCCATCGGGACGATTGGATTGGTGGTGACATTGGGTGAAGACTCATGAACTGTTTCCAAGTTACTTGAGTTCATGGTAATCAATTTTCCAGCTGCATACAATGCGATTTTGGGTCGACCTGCACTAATGGCATTTGAAGCCATAACCTCTATCTGCCACCTAGCAATGAAATTCCCCTTAGCCACGAGAATATGCACGGTCAGAGGTGATCAGCTCGCTGCCAGGGAATGCTATAGCATTTCTATGAAGGGAAAATCATAACCAGGGTAGCAAGCAATGATCATAAATGACGGAGGTGAGGAGTCCCAGGAAGTAGAAGTTACTTGCGGGACGGAAGAATCTCAGCAAAAAGAGGATGGTGGCATCGCCCAATGCGATGACATTGACCCATGAGTAGGCGAAGACAGATCAGAACTCCAGGCCATAGAAGAGCTTGAGGAAGTAAACATCGACCCCAAAGATGCTTCAAGATTCGTAAAGATTGGGAAGAATCATGACGTTAAAAGGAAGAAGGAGCTGGTTGATTTCTTATAGGAAAACCTAGACGTCTTTGCTTGGTCGCATAAAGATATGGTGGGAATAACTCCGAATGTAATCATGCACACCTTAAATTTGGACAAGAATGTGCCTACGAAATCCCAAAAACGAAGATGTTTGGGAACGGTCCGAGCTGAAGCCCTTGAGGAAGAAGTAGCTCGATTATTAAAATGCGGGTTTATCCGAGAGGAAAGATAACCGATCTGGGTCGCCAATCCCGTGCTGGTCCCGAAGCCAAACGGGAAATGGAGGACCTGTATCGACTTCTCCAATCTAAATAAAGTTTGTCCCAAGGATTGTTTCCCACTACCAAGGATTGATTAGTTGGTAGATGGCACGACAGGTCATGAGCTCGTGTCCTTCATGGACGCGTATTTTGGATATAACCAGATCGCGATGAATCCTACGGACCAGGAACATACTAGCTTCATGACCAAACATAACGTATACTGTTATAAAGTTATGCCCTTCGGGCTGAAAAATGTAGGGGCTACATATCAATGCTTGGTCAAAAAAATGTTCGCTAGCTAGATCAGGAGAAATATGGAAGTGTATGTCAATGACATGCTTGTCAAATAAAAAACTGCCAACAACCATGTGTTCGATCTAGAAGATTGTTTTGGAATATTAAGGAAGTATGACATGAAAATGAATCCCCAGAAATGTACTTTTGGAGTGGCATCTGGAAAATTCCCAGGGTTCATAGTCAACACGAGGGGGATCGAGGCGAATCCTGAAAAAATTAGATCGTTGTTAGAAATTCCCTCGCCCAGGTCACGTAAGGAAGTTCAAAGTCTAACTGGAAGGGTGGTGGCTTTGAATCGTTTCATTTCAAAATCCATTGACAAGTGTCTGCCATTCTACAACTTGCTCAGAGGAAACAACAAATTTGAGTGGATTGAGGAATGTGAACAAGCATTCCACAACCTATAAATGCATCTGGCCGAGCCCCCGTATTATCTAAACTGATGTTTGGAGAATCTTTGTTCCTTTATTTGGCTATGACAGAGAATGCAGTTAACGCCGTGTTAGTTCAAGAAGAAGACTGTGCTCAGAAACTAGTTTACTATATAAGCAAGAGACTTCTCTGAGCCAAGTCACGATATTCGCTGATAGAAAAGCTGGCATTCTGTCTGATATTGGCTTCCAGAAAGCTCTGGCCATATTTCCATTCCCATTTAATCAACGTCTTAACCGACCAACCTTTAAGGCAGGTTTTGCAAAAACCTAAAATGCCAGGATGTCTTTTAAAATGGGCCATCGAACTTAGCCAGTTTGAAATATTGTACATGCCACGGACCTCAATTAAAAGTCAGGCCATTGCTGATTTTATGGCTGAATGCACCGGTTTTCAAGAGGAGCTCTTGAGGGATCCGGTGCAGGAATTATGGAAAATCTTCGTTGACGGATCGTCAAATGATATTAGATCAAGAGCTGGGATCATCTTAATCTCACCAGAAGGGCATCGATTTCATATAGCTCTGAGGTTTGGATTTGAGGCATCCAAAAACGAAGCCGAATATGAGTCCTTACTAGTAGGATTGAGGGTAGCAAAAGAACTCAAGGCGAAAGCCATCCAATGCTATAGAGATTCCCAACACGTGGTCAATCAGGTATTGGGAGAGTATTAAGCCCGAGGTACCAAGATGGTGGCCTACCTAGCTAAGGTAAAGGGAGAATTTTCAGAATTTGAGTACAGCTCTGTTGAACAAATTCCCCGCGAGCAGAATTCTAACATTGATGCTTTGGCACGGCTTGCTACCACAAAAGAAGTTGAGACATTGAATGTGGTGCCAGTGGAATTCTTGGAAAACCTGAGTGTGACAGGAGAAGTGATAGAGATTGAAATGATCGACATAAGTCCGACCTGGATGACTCCCATAATGGAATACCTCACAACTGGAAATTTATCTAACAACAGAAAAGATGTGAGAAAAGTACTTTATCAAGCTCCACAGTATGTAATAGTAGATGGAACCTTATATCGGCGTGGTCATTCGTTGGCTCTCTGATGAAGCGTTCTACCCGAGGAAGCAAAAACCATTTTACAAGAAATACACGAAGGCTTTTGTGGAGATCATGCTGGGGGACAAAACCTGGCAATGAAGATAATGAGGCAGGGCTATTTCTGGTCCACTTTAACGAAAGACTCGATCTCGTATGTTCAAAAGTGCGGCAAATGCCAGTCTTTCTCCATGGTTTCCTGAGCTGCTCCGGTCGAGCTAACGATGATTTCATCCCCATGGCCATTTGTGGTATGGGGAATCGACCTAATAGGCTCCCTACCTTTGGGAAAGGGAGGATTTCGTTACGCGGTGGTGGCGATCGACTACTTCACGAAATGGGTAGAAGCTGAGCCTCTGGCATCCATCACTTCAAAAAGAGTCCTGGACTTCATGGTAAAGAATATTATATATCGTTTTGGGCATCCTAAAAAGATCATGTTTGACAACGGGACACAATTTGACAGTGATCTCTTCACAGACTTCTGTGAAAAATATGGCATTACGAAGAATTTCTCGTCTGTAGCATACCCACAAGCCAACAGGCAGGTCAAGGCTATAAACAAAACCCTTAAGGAGAGCCTGAAGAAGGGGTTAGACGAAGCAAAAGGATTGTGGCCCGAACATCTCCTACAAGTACTTTGGGCCTACCAAACTTCTCACAGGACCTCCACGGGGCATACTCCTTTTTCCCTGACTTTCGGAAGCGAGGCCATCCTTCCAATCAAAGCAATGGTAAATACTCACAAGCAAAGGATGTTTGATCAAGAACTAAATAATGGATTACTTAACGCATCCCTCGATCTGATCGAAGAAAAATGAGAGGAATCGCAACTACAACTCACCCCCATTATCAACAAAAGATCACTCGCTATTTCACTTCAAAAGTCAAGGGTCGTAGACTGGGATTAGGCGACTTGGTTCCCCGAAGGGTCTTTTTGGAGAATAAAGACCCTAAGGATGGTGTGTTGGGCCCGAACTGGGAAGGACCATACCGGGTTATAGAAGTCTTACGCGAGGGAACTTTTAAGATAGCTCGACTGAATGCAGAAACAGTCCCAGGGACCTGGAATGCTCTGCATTTGAAAAAGTATTATAAATAGTTCCACGATCAATGTAAGGCTTATTTATAAAAGCCATTCCAATTAAGTAATAGATGGATTATTAAATAACCATTTCCTAGTCTTATTATTGCAAGCTCGTGTTCTCATATTTGTAAAAGTAACCAAGAAAGTTTATACATTCTAGTTACTTGGGGGGCACATAACCGAGGTTGGAAAAATTAAGCCTACTCGGATAAAGATCTAAAAACTTAGAAGCTTGGAAATATTGATTATTCAACGACTTTTTAAAGCTTAAGTTTTCAATAAACCTAGCACGAACTAAGTTTAAATTATTTAAAATCCTGGACGTAAATTATTCAACGACTTTTTAAAACTCGAGTTTTCAATAAACCTAGTGCGACCTAAGTTTAAATCGTTAAAATCCCCTGGATATAACCAGGTTAGAGGCCTGATTCTTAATAGGTATGACACAAATAAACAAATAAAAACTTAGATATAACCAAGTTCGATAAAATCTATCTCGATCTAAAAGTCGATTCCTAAAATCTCGAATGTACAAAAGTCTAAGGATTCATAAGCATAAGAAGATAATAAAGGAAAGATAGGTGGATCAAAAGATAGATATATATTGAAATAAAACAAACAAATTACACCGAGGAGAAATAACCTTAAACTGAGCCCAAAGGCAATTATTTAATATGAAAAAATGGTTAGACAATTACAAAGAAAATCATAAATAAAATCATTGGGCCCCGTCAGCTCACCTTGCAGAGGTGACCTCCTCGCCATCTCCCTCCGCTGCTCTAGAAGCCTCACCAGTTTCCGAGGGTTCTTGCAAGAATCGAGCCTTGAATTTAGCAAGGTACGGATCCCACAACCCGGGATCCATAAAAGAGAAGTTCCCGTCCTGGTTGAAAGCCCAGCAATGGTACCACATCTCCTCCATGGCTGATGATGATGCCATTTTTTCCTCCTTGGCTTTAACGTCGGCCTCGAGCATTTTCGCTTTGAGCTCACCAATCTCAACCTGGAGTTGTTCAGCATGATGGTTCACTTTTGCGGTCTAAGCCTGGGAGGCAGAAATTGCGGTGTTTGCGGCCTGCTCTTTTTCTTGGGAAGTGGTGAGAGCATCCTTGGCAGCTTGCTCATTTTCCTGCGCAACTATCAAGGCTGCTTTGGCGGCTTGCTCCCTTTCCTTAGCAGTGTCCAGCTCAGCCTGGAGCTCGTCATTTCTGGCCCTAGCCCGAGTTATGCTGGGATATTGGGCCAGGACGGACTACAAAGTAACAAAACAAGTAAAAAATATAATATGAAGAACACAAAAAAAAAAATTATCACCAGATGTGGTAGAAAAACTTACGGTGAGGTTCATCCCCATGGTGGACTCAAAGACATTCTCCTGCGCTCCTCTATGGTTCTCAGGTCCCTCACGCTTGCTTTATAGGCATGGCCCACCATTTGAGACGGTGTCTCATATATAATACCCCAAAAGGCTTTTGGGTTCCTCTCCAGGTCCTGAGGATCAACCGATATTCAGACGGTGGGGGCCTTGGCTTGAATAACTTGGGGAGGTGGGGGCATTTGTCGAGAGGGGGGAGGAGGAAGTTGCTCAGCAACGACATTAGCCACCGGAGCTGGCTCCCGAGCCGAGCTCGTGTCCTTACTCTTGGCAGGGGATTTTGAAGTGTTCCCCATTGCAAGTGTGGCCTTCTTCGCCACCCTGGGTCTCTTCACGACGGGGCCCGTGCCGGTTTTCCTAGCCTAAAAGGCAATTTGTAGGTCGGGATCTCCAGTCTATTCCATCTCTTTGCCTAAAAAGAACAAAAGGAGTTAGTTCATATAAATGATGCTTTAAAAACATATAAAGAAAAAGGTGGAAACAAAGATCCTACCCTCCGGGCTGGGGGAGGAATCTATCATCACCAGCTCAGGTGTATGAACCAGGCTAAGAATTGTGACCTCCGGCACTAGAAGTAATGGAGAGGAGGGGGAATCTATGGGTACAATCTCTAAAACCCTAAGGAGTTCAGGTTCCTCCTCAGGGCTAGATTCGTCTATACACTGCCTAAATCCAAGAGCAAATGCCCCTTGGAGCAGAGAAGGACAAGTCCTAAGGTTGGTTTCATATTCTTAAAAAATAGACGACCTAAAGTGCAATGTATTGTCAACAACAATGGTGCCTTTGGGGTAGCTATGGTCGTAGCGTGCCACCAAACGGTCCATGCATTGGAGGAGAGTTATGTTTAGGTCCGGATCGATGGGGTGGCGACTAACTAGCTGGTTGGGGTTGAAACGAATTGACCTAAAGCTAGCAGCAGCTCAAATTGATTCCCTAAAAAGGTATGGGTTACCTTGGCCGGAAGGGTCGGCTGCTGCCCCAGAAGTAGCTCGGTCAAGATCAAGTCTCTGGTCTGCTTCGGGGGTCGCCTTTTTTGCACGAGAGGTATCTCGTCCTCTTCCTCCTCGTCGTTCTCAATTGTTGGCAAGACCTCTTGAGAGGAGGGGAGCTCGAGGATCACCGGAAGAGGAGCCTGGGTCCTCAAGGCCAGTGTTTGACCCTCGCCAATCAACTTACAGGCCAGCATCATGACCTCATTCACGACCTGGCGATAGTCCTTTTCACTGGGGGGAAGTTTGGACAGCTTCTCATACTAACCACCGAGGGTCACAAATTTTCCCGTCCTGGCAAATATGGCTGCGTGAAAAGCAAATTCAATCAGGACGTGTACAGGAAAAATATTTTAAGTAAAAGAAATAAAAGTTCCTGAGCTAGATTTACAAGGATAGAAGACTTACGATGTCGGCTGAAGTAACCGTGTTTGCAATTTCTGAAGCCATTCGACAAGAAGAATAAGTCTTTATAATCATTTGGATGGTTGGGGAGATTAATGACGGAGGCAGAGTTTGGAAACTACGTGAGGTAGTAGAACCTGTCACCACGTCCCCTCTGGTCGGGGCTTGCCTTGAGGCAGAAGAAGTATAATCTGTTTGCCGGGGTGGGGACCTCCCACTCATGTTTTAAGAACATATATTTTTAGCCCCACCAAAAGTATATATGAATTTGGGGGGAGCTGAAAAGGAGCCAGTTTTACGTAGTTTAAGAAATCTACGAAATACTGGTCCAGGGGAAGGAAGGCCCCAGCCTTCAGGTGCTCATCACTCTAAGTCGCGTAGTCGTCTTGGAAAGGGGCACATCTCCGTTCCCCTTCGAACGCAGGTCACACGAGGAGAGTCCCAGCTCCGATCTCTATGTTGTGGCTCAACATAATCTTATTCACCTTCCCCTGAGTCGTGATCTTTGAGATGATATGCTCGGCCTCGAAGAACGCATTGGGGTCGACGGGAATTTATCTCCCCACTATGGGAGAGTCAAGCACGACCTTCTTCCCTTTATCTTTGCATTGGGTAGATGAGCTCACGGATTTCTTTGGGGGGGGGGCATCAGATCGCCTAACAACAAATCAACCTAGTTAGTAGGTGGCCTATGATAATCTATAACTATGTCGCGAGGGTACAGACGAAATGGATTATTTTTTTTATACGAGTTAAAGTTAGCCTCATCCCCATTGCATGCTGCCACACAATATCCTAAGCTACGCTCCTCGATTTCCTAACAATCCCCTGATATTTAGGGATCCGTGTGTCAGAAATGCCAAACCACTATTTTCCTTGGGAAGCAGTTTAGTGCAAAACCACCCAAGAAAATGTAACCCCTAAGCTATCTGGTTTTAAACCTAAAGACCCTTAATTTTCTTTACCCTGAATGGGTATTCTTTAAATCAATTCACCATTAGGGTTACCCAGATTTACCCAGAAATTTACCAAGTTTTCTGGACGTCTTATTTCTAAAACATGTTTGGACTCACCCATTGAACCTAAATCGAAACCTATTCCCTATGAACATTTAGAAATAGCCTAATAGTAACTACAATGAGTGTTGTGGATGAACAGAGTTAAGAACATAAATTCCATTGAAAAAAAGGGGAACACTTTTCAAACCAAGGGATGAGATACTTACAGGAAAATACGTTCGTTGATTAGAGGGAGTAGACTCGGCAATGGGAAGCTTCTGAATGTCTGGGCAGGATAAACAATTTTGGGGATTCTGAAAAGAAAGGAAGCGTGGAAGTTCAGAAAATGGAAATTATTAAATGCAACGGTTGTGAGGTGTGAAATTTGGTCATCCTATTTATACGTAAATTATGGAAATTAATCTGGGCCATCCAATTGAGTTAGTTCAAGATCCAAGGGCCAAGATTAAATAGACCAAATGGCGGAAAAAATTTGACAAGAAAATTATTGCAATCCTCGAAACCCGAACATACGCCAGTTGCAGTACACCACATGTCCAGTACTCGAGTAGTAGGCAGGCATGCTTTTATGTAGCCAAAGTATAAAAGCCCCTACTGTGTAGGTTAGAAAATGATGACATCATACACGAGCAGGAGCTTAGGTAGCAAATGTTGTACCATAATCTTAGCACAACTTCATTCACTCAGCTCGGGTACAGCTGGCAGACAAATACATGGAAAAGTAATCAAGTAGAATATTTGATTATTATTAAGACGGACAGCTCGAGGTTTGTAATGATCAGACTTGGTGTTATGCATCTTGACTTTACCACGAACTACGAATAAGATACGTCATTAAAGCGCTAGCTCGGGGTCGGATAATTGTCAGAATACAAGCCCGTGGAAGATACGCTGCTTGGGTGATTCTGATATAACTTATACTGCATACCAAAGGATCCTCAGAGATTCGAGATTTGCTTATATGCTTATCCATAAACAGGTTGTCATATATATTATGCAAGAGAACAGGACATATTTACTTTGTCATCAAATCATATCCTAATATAAATGGGAATTATTTGTATGGAATGTAGATGTTATGTAAATGCGTGATTGACTCACGCGGCTACCCAAAACTGTCCATGAAATTCTCCTATAAATACTGGGAATACTAAATAGGAAAAGGAGGGAATTCTGTAATACTGAAACTCTGCCAAAATAGAGAGAGAAACAACAATAATATTGACTTGTGGACTAGGTGGATTTTAACTACTGAACCACGTAAAAGTTTTGTGTTCTTGAGTGAATTTTGATTATTTTCCATTACGGTTTACTATTAAGCACTAATCTGGCTTATTATTTCTTAATACACTGTTGGCAATGATTCTACCACCCGGTTTAGTAGAATTCAGGGTCTGGAGGCTAGGACTATATCTAGAAGCCTTTATTAGTTCATATCTTGATAGTTATTCCTTGCTATGGTTGTGACTAGGGTGAACCGTTAGGCTCGGGAGGAAAGGACTGCACTCGGGGTCGTCATACACTATTCACTCAAGACCTGAGGTAAGAAAACTGCACCTGGACTGTAACGCCCTACTTCCTTAGAGTCGTTACCAAGTGAGTTTTAAGACAAGACAGTGTGCAATGAACTCGCTAACCGAGGTTTTTAAAACAAAAGTGTGACTAATAAAAAGTTAAGGCTGTAATCTTTGAAAATGCATCGTTTCATTAAAGACTTCCAGTATTAAACATTTGGGATCCCAAAATAAGGTTTGAAACTATTTACATCTTAAAATAAGTTTACAGTTGATCAGTTATAAAAATCATAGATTATTACAGCTATTTTCGAATAAACCCCCAACCAAAGCAGTCGGGCAGGCCAAACATGTACGCGTCGCTTCACGCTCTCCGTACTCATGGTTGGTTGACTCAGTCTTTGCCCTTACCTGCAACACGGAGCACCCGTGAGCCGAAGCCCAGCAAGAAAACTCGTGGAGTTCATAACATATGCAAAATATACAGTTAATCATATCAGATAGTCCACAGATAAACAAGTCAACCATTAGACTAAGCAAACACGGCCATGCCGCCCCAGAACCCTTACCACAGCCTGGGGTCTCGGTCCTCACCATAAGGATCTCACATGTATCCTTTGGGTCCTACCCTGACTATAAGCATCCCATGTGCTAAGTGTTACTTCCGGCCCCGCTGCCGTTCTCGGCCTTGCCGCCCTCGGCCATAGCCGTTGATTTTACTATAATCACACATATAGTATATCTCAAAATAACATTCAAACAAATATCAATTCATTTAAATCTGCACCCTAACATGTAATGCAATATAGGGCCGTGCCCTGCAATCATCTCATCATGCAACATGCAACATAGGGTCGTGCCCCGCAATCACACTATGGGCCCATGCCCCATCCTACGGGTGTTATAGTTTTCTTACCTGTATTCCGAGCTTTCCGATGCATCAAGGCCACAAGCACAGTCCTCAAGCACGAGCCTCCCCGAAATCCTAGTCACAACACACATAAAACACTTTCAATACTAACCGAGCCCAAGACCACTTCCCGGGACCAATCCCGCACTCCCGGGACCTCTAAATCCATATAACAAAACATCGGAACCATCCCCTGTGTCCTTGGGCAAAAGCCCTAAAAAAACCCAACTTTTTGGCTGCCAAAATGGCCTAGGGCCGCGGCACTCCCTTCAAGGGCCGCGGTGCCCAGCGGCTTGGCCCCCATCCTGAAGCATCCTCGCGCCGCGGCGCCCAAGAACAGGGCCGCGGCGCTCCATCGCGAACCCAGATTTTCTGGGTTTTCCCATGCGTTTTTCCCGAGCTTCAACCTCTCCAAATCACCCCAAAAAAATACCTCAACCCCAAAAATCAAATCAAAACCTCATATAAACCATCTAACAACCCATAAACTCTAGATTCAAGCTCAAAACACAAACATACCCAACAATCCACCCTTAGATTACAAAATCAGCAACTTCAAACTAAAACTTTAAAAACTTAACTCAAGCTTTAAATTTCACAAATCAAAACATAAATCCAACTTAAATATGCATAAAATCCTTACCTTAAGTAGAGAATTCACCCAAAAGCCTCCTTGATCTCCTCCTAAACTCCCACTTCAGCCCATTTTTCTCTTCTTCTTCTTCTTCTCATTGCCCTAACTTTCTTTCTCTTTATTTTTAACAAAGCCATCAAATAACCCAAATGCCCAAACCATGTACCCTATAATCCCAGCTGAAAATTGTCTAAACCCCTTGCCAAATGACCATGCTACCCCTCCAAATAATCCTTTCCCAACTAAGTCCTCAAGGGCACTCTAGTCCTTTCACTAATATTTCAATTCTACCATTTTCCAACTAAACTTGTTACTCACAGCAGTAACTAATGGTTACCCAGGTTACTCAATCACCAATAACCATTACCCGCTAAACCTCAACTTAAACATAAAATTCCCAAGGTACCCCTAGGCTCCTCCCGAGCCGGGTATAAAAATCCCGTTGTGACTTTTAAGTTAATTTGCTCTCTAGGACCGTCTCGGCACGTACATCACAATAATAACACCACACTCACGTGGTACAATTCACAGAATACAATTATCACATATATGCCCTCAGCGGGCTGAAATTACCAATTTACCCCTATCATGCAAACAGGGTCCACATGCATATTTATTTCACCTAACATGCATACTAACCACGTAGTCATGCATCTCGAATGTTCAATTAGTCATATAACATGCTTTTAAATCATAACCATGCATTTAACTCATAAAGTCACACATAAATTCCATCATGCCCTCCTGGCACGCTAATCAAGGCCCTTAAGCCTTATTAGTGAATTTGGGTCGTTACATGGACTATGATTAGGGCTCGAGCCCCAGTCGAACATGGTTATAACCATGCTTAGAATGTTTTATTAAATACGTTGATTGCACTGTGCATACTTGTGTTAAGGAATGACTATTTATCTGTTATATATGATTGCAAAGTTTGGCTTATAAGTCGAGGGTTATCTATTATATCTGATTGCAAAGCTCGACTTGTAAGTCGAGAGTTTATCTATTATATATGATTGAAAAGCTTAGCTTATAAGTCGAGGGTTTATCTATAATATATGATTGAAAAGCTCGACTTATCAGTCGAGGGCAACAATAGCGTGCTGAACGTAGACCGATGTGGTTAAGCTAACCCAGAAGCATGATATACGCTTGAACGACCCTATGGCCGCTTGGAAAATAAAGTGCAAAATGCGCTGGGCTAGCCCTAAGGCTAGTTAGATGGAAATAGGGCAATGGGCCCCACTGTGACTCTATAGTCGCTTACGTAGATTAAATACATGCCCGAGTATAGTTATTACTGATAGGCATGTCAATTATGATTATGTAGTCTGTTGATTAACTGCTTATGAGCATGATTATGTTTTCTTGCTGAGCCTCGACTCACAGGTGCTATATGGTGCAGGTAAAAGAAAAGAAAAGTTGGACCAGCTATGAGTTGGAGAGCTTCAAGGGCGGGGTGTACATATACGACATGTTCGACCGCCACGGTCAAGGCTATCTGTTGGAACTAGGGTTGGACCCTGATTTTGTCGCTTAGGTCAGCCTTTTGTACTCATTAATCTGTAATCGTTTAAACTTTTTTTTTGGATCCCGTGCAAAGACTTAAACCTTGTTGAAAACTTTTTGACCGAAATTTTTAGTACCTAAACCTGGTGTTAGTTTCAATCACACGTTTTAAGCCCAAATGATTCGTTTAGCGAGTTAAGTACTATTTTAATTACACAGTGTAACGATCATTGATTAGTAGGACGTTACAAATAATCTCAATTTTGGACCAATTAAATAAAGGGAAGTAAACAATTTTTAGTTTTATTTTTTATTTTTTTTAACTAAACATATTTTTTCCCTTTCAACAAAAAAAAAACGTAACATATTTTTTTAGGAGAATATTTTTTATCTTGGAAGGTAAACATTTTTTTTCCGTTTTTGTCTAATATTTTGGCATATAAGAAAAACGATTCTTTAATATATATAATTTTTAATTTTAATAACTCAACTTCTTATTTTTTTCCAGTTTATTTTTTTTATATAAATTTATTCCATGTCCTTGTTTCGTGAATATATCATTTACATATAAATTTAAATTTAAAATATTTATATAAAAAATTATTTCTGTACAAATAATATAAATTTTATATACAATTTAGTTTTAATTAAAAAAATAATTAAACAGTATTTTATAAAAGCAATTGTTTTTACCAAGTAATAAAAATAATAATTATTAAAATTTAAAAAATATATATGTTTATATTTGAAATATATTTTTCTTTAATTTGTCTAAAATAGAGATTGACAAGTCTTTGTAAAAAAAAATTAATATCAGACAAAAATAAATTATATAATAACATGTTTTAAGCAAAGTGTGAGAAAATAGTGGAAGTACTATCAGACACACGGATTTCCAAAGAGAAATTTTAGGTTATATGCATCATACCATAAGATATTTTTTTAATATGCCAACTTAAATACTCCTCTTATTAATATACTCCAAACCTTGTTTTGGATAAAAATACATATTTCATAAACACTCCTCCTGTAATGTGCACCCATGGTTAATTTTTGTGTTATACATAAAAAATTCAGTCTTTAAATATGTTAAACGTGTAGATCTCGAAAAAAAATACTAAGATTAAAAAAATCAACTAAAACGAACATTTAAGCAAAAAGTTATGGCTCACCAAAATTTTTGTCAAATTTTAGCGCAGAGCATCGATGTACCATCGATTTTGCATCATTTTCGCAAAAAATCAGACTTTCATGACTGCATCGCAAGAGCATCAAAATAACATCGATTTTGCATCGAAAATGCATCGTTTTGGCAAAAAAAAAACCAAGTTTTTAAGATTGCATCGATTTTCCATCATTTAGATCAATTTTGCATCAAATTTGCACAGTTTTGGCCAAAAAATCAAATTTTGTAGATGCATCGCAATTGCACCGAAGAAGTATCGAAATAACATCGTTTTTGTACAAAAAAAACAAATAATGAAAACGATGTTATTTTGATACTTCTTCGGTGCAATTGTGATGCATCCACAAAAATTGATTTTTTGGCCAAAACTGTGCAAATTCGATGGAAAATTGATGCAATCTTGAAAACTTGGTTTTTTTTTTTTGCCAAAACAATGTTTTTTCGATGCAAAATCAATGTTTTTACAATGCTCTTGCAGTGCAATCATGAAAACTTGACTTTGGCCAAAATGATGCAAAATCGATGGTACATCGATGCTATATCTATGCTCTGGCTGAAATTTGACGAAAATTTTGGTGAGCCATAACTTTTTGCTTAAATGTTCGTTGTAGTTGATTTTTTTTTTTTTTGTGATTCTTAGTATTTTTCTTCAATATTTATACGTTTAGCATATTTAAAGCCTTAAATTTTGTATGTAGAACATAAAAATTAATTATGAGTACACATTAATGTGAGAGAGAGTGAGAAGTTTAATGAAAATGGTGTTATAGTTAAAATTATACAAAATAACATATATTTGAGATGCCTATTAAATTTGTCTGATACATAAAATAGAGTGTATTATTAAGTATATAACCTGAAATTTCCGTTTCCAAAAATAATTTATTTGAAAGTGGGACCCACATCAAAAACAACAAAAACGATTGCATTGTAGTGGCGTTTCTAGCACAAGTACTTAAGAATTCCTCTATATATTTAACCTCGTGTCACTAAGCTTAAAGTATATATATATATATATAATTATTATTATTATTATTATTATTATTATTATTATTATAGCTTTGTTCCCACTAGCTGTGGTTGGTACGTACCTCAAAGATAATTAGATAAATTGACAAGTAATATCCTGTTTAATTTGTTAGTACATTTACTAACAAATTAAACATGATATTATTTGTCACTTGTACTAACAAATTACAAGATATTATTATACTAACAAATCAAACAGAATATTATTTGTCACTTGTACTAACAAATTACAAGATATTATTATACTAACAAATCAAACAGAATATTATTTGTCACTTGTACTAACAAATTACAAGATATTATTATACTAACAAATTAAACAGAATATTATTTGTCACTTGTACTAACAAATTACAAGATATTATTATACTAACAAATCAAACAGAATATTATTTGTCACTTGTACTAACAAATTACAAGATATTATTATACTAACAAATTAAACAGAATATTATTTGTCAATTTATCTATACAAAATAATTTCAAAAGTCCTAATAAACAAATTAAAACAATTTATGTTGTCAATCATAAGCCAGAATTAGAGTGCCTTCATCTCTGGACGACTCATTATAGATAATGCCATCATTGTCTATAAGTGCTTTCATAATCTAAAACTGAAAAAGTCAAGGAACTGGAGATGGGTAAAGCTTATAATAGAGTTGAATTGATTTTTGTTGAAAAAAATGATGCTAAAGTTGAGTTTCAATATGTTTTCGATTAATATGGTTAAGAAATGTGTAACATCGGTTAGATACTCTTTCCAGATTAATTATTCAATTCATAACGAAGTAATCTGTAACGTCCCAATTTCTCTAATAAGACTTAGTGTTTTGATTAGGGGGTCAGGAGAGCAATAATTGATTTAATTACATTATTATGTAATGATACGCCTGATTATATGACTTATGTTAGTTATATTATAATATGACTATATTTGCATGTGTTATGTGTATTAAGCATGCATGTAGGCTCATTTCTTATTAGAAGGACATTTTCGTGACTTAGACTGTTGATGGTATATTTGTATATACTTGTGTGCATATTGAGAACATATGTGGATACATTTGAGTTATCGACTCGAGACGATCATGGGAAGCAAGTTAGTGGTTTAGTCACAACGAGGAGAAATACCCGGCTCGAGGCGAGCCAAGGGTATTTTGAGTGAACTAGAGAGTCACCGGAACTCATTGTAGCATGAGTCGTATTTTGGGAGAAATAGAAATATTCTTGGTTTAGCAGAATTATTTGGGAAAATTTTGGGTATAGACTAGAATTAGAGAGTGATAATGGCATTTTTGCCCTTATGGGGTGTCAAGGGAGAAACAGGTTGAGTGGGGGCATTTTGGTCATTTGGGACTGTTCGAATATAAGGGTTCTGTTGAGTTCATTAACTCTGTAAACACATAATGTAGCGTCCCAAATTTGCTAATAAGGCTTAGGGCCTTGATTAGTGTGCTTGGAGGGCAATAAGTGATTTATTATTATTATATGCGAATTTGATGAATATGTAATTAGAAATGCATGTTTAGGTGAATTAAATATGCATGTGAGCCCCCTCTAGTTATTAGGGGTATGTTTGTAATTTTAGCCCGGTTAGGGCATAAATGTGATCAATGTGGTAAATGCGATATACTTGTGATATATCTATGTAGCACGATCCGAGACAGTCCTTGGAAGCTGTCAGCCAGAAAGTCACAACGGGGTCGAAAATCCGACTTGGGACGAGTCGAGGGGTAATTCGGGTATTAGATGTTTTATGGGGTTATCAGGTTATGGAAATAAATATTTGGAGATACATTTGAGGTTAGAATGTTTAAGAGGGAATATTGGGGAAAATTATCATTTTGCCCTTGGGGACGTTTTCGGTACCCCGAGCCTTTGAGGTAACCTTAGAGACTAAGTTAAATAAAATAAACTAAGGATATGTTCAGAGTTTTTAGAGGAACCGACCCAAACTCTTTCTCTTCTCTTTTTCTTGTTTTCTCTCAAACTTGCCAAGGGAATTTTGAGGGGAAAGCTTTGGATTTGAGGCTGCAAATTGGGGAAGTCAAAGCAAGGAGCAAGGTTAAAGATACCTGAGAGTCGAATTGTTCTTGAGGTAAGGATCTAAGCTTGAATTCTGTTTAATTTTCCTTTGTTTTGTTGAAGTTTGAGGGGTTAAAGCTTAGATAATTGGACTTGAGTTAGAGTAGGATTTTGGCTGGTTTCTTTAATTTTATGTGCTGCCTAAAGTGTATTAGGGTGATTATGGGATTCAATTCTGTTGTTGGGGTGTGTTTTGAATGATTTCAGGGGAGTTAGCTCGAAAATTTTGCATGGGAATTCTGGGTTTCGGGCTAGTGCCGCGGCCTGGTTGCGTTTTTAGGCTAGTGGCCTTCGAGGGAATTTCCCAGGCGTCGCGGCGCAAGGTTTGGGCGCTGCGGCCCTAGGCTGGCAGATGTGAGGCAATTTTGTCTCTGTCTAGGGGCGCGCCGCGGCACTTAAGGGAGGCTGAGTCGCGGCCCAAATGTGGATTTTTGATAAAATGAGGGTTTTTAGCTCGGGAACTTGAACGTTAAGGCTCGGGAAGGTTCCTACTACCCAGTTTGGTAGAAATCAAGGTCCCGGAGGTTAGAATTATGACTCGAAACTATTTAATGGATTAGAATGTGATGGTTGATTATGGTTCATGTGTTGTGGCTAGGATTTCTTCAAGGCTTGGGTTAGAGGATTGTGCTCGTGATCGCGGTGCTTGGGAAGCTCGAAACACAGGTAAGAAAACTGTTGTTCCCACAGAGCTTATATGCAGGGCAGGGCCCTATATGATTGTGTTGCAGGGCGTAGCCCTTTGATTGATTTTATTCATGTTCGGTATTTGCTCTATTATGCTATGTATGAATTTATGTGAATGTTCGACAAGAGCTGGGAACAGCACAGGCCGAGGTCGGCAAGGCCGGGAACGGCAAGGGGCCAAGAACGGCGTTAAGCACGTGGAGTGCAAGGCCAAGTGCAGCAAGGGGCCGGGAGCAGCGTTTAGCACGCGGATTGCGAGTTGCCAGGGCGAGACCCTAAAGGATACCTAGGATATCCTTACGATGCTGACCGCGAACCCAGGGCCTGGTAAAGCGCCTGGGACGGCATGGTCGTATTTGTATAGCCTATTGATGGCCCGTTTATATGCTAAGTGTTTGATATGCATATGTTATCTGCTTGTGAGGGTTTTCTTGCTGGGCTTCGGCTCACAGGTGCTCTGTGGTGCAGGTAAGGGCAAGGGGATAGTCGACCAACCATGAGTACGAAGAGTGTGAAGCGGCGCGTACATGTTTGGCCTGCCTGGCTGCCACAGCCAGGGGTATTTTGGGAGATGATTGTACTGAACCTAGAATTTTTCGTTTAGCCAACTCTGATTATATTTTTGGGTTGTAAATATTTCTAAACAGTATTTTGAGATCCCGAATGTTAAACGTTTTATGATTTTCAGTAAATAGAATTATTTTCAAGGTTTATGACTTTGAATATGGTTTATTCACACTTTTGCCATAAAACCTCGATTAGCGAGTTAAATGCATGTTTTAAACTCACTTAGTAATGGCTCTAAGGAAGTAGGGCGTTACACATAATCTCACTCTCGTTCTCTCTCCCATTCTCTCTTTACGCTCGATAGCGTTTTCGAAGGAAACTCGAGTTTTAGAGCTCGGATTCAAGCGAGGTTAAAGTCATAACAATTCTATGGAAGATTAGAAGCTTGATAACGTGGGAATTTAGCTGGAAACGACAGTATCTTGTTGATTTTTGATCATGTGATTGATAGTGCAGTAGAAGCATGCAGTAATATTTCAATGTTATAATAAAAATTATTAAAGCATAAGAATGAATCACTCTAGGAACCATAACTAGAATGGGATCTTTCTCAAGCACATGAATCTGAATAAAATAAAAATACAAATACCTTTTCTAGATGTAGAACGCGTGTAGATCAAATAGCGTCCGAGCCTCCTAACCCACCATCTTCCATACTATGGCTCGCACAAAGAGAAGGAGACAGGTGGATGTCTATGCTATTTGGTAGGATACACAATAACACACTTTTGAATCTCAACACATGAGAGAGTGTTCTCCTCACAATATAGAGAGAATAAGTTCTCTATTTTTCTCTCTTGACAAATATAACATGAAAATGCATATGATGACTCTTCTTTTTTTCTTTCTTGATGTTATATTTTATTAATATAACAATAGAAATAAGACATAGCCCTAATCTTATTGGGCCTCTACGTAGGTCATAGTTCATTTGGACTGTGGTTGGCGCCAACTACAGGGCTTTGGGACATGTGGTATTTTATCTCTATAAAATGTTATTTGTTGGACATTTATCTTATTATTTTATGTAGTATACAATTATATCATAAAAATTAAATATGATTAAATTGATTTTAAAAAAAAAAAAAATTCACAAAAATATCAATATAATTTTATTTGCCATTAAGTATTATTTCAGAGATAATATTTATTGTTTCACAAATAATATTAATTTGCGGGATTAAAAATAATACTTTATTATTTATAATTATTTCCTTTTAATACCAAAATCCTATCTCTGTGTTATTGAGCTAGTACGAGGACAATATGGACCCGTAGTTCTAAGCTCCAATAATTTAATAATTTCACTAACTCTTAGTTCTATTAATTAATTTATTAACTATGAGTTATTCCACTAGAAATTCATAGTTGAACTCTCAAAACTACAATCTTATATTATTAGAAGCTATAACTATAAAGTTGTCCATTGATTTAGTCATTGCATGAGTTATGACCCTCTGCTAGTTGTTCATAATTAAATCTAGGTCTTAATGTCCGTTAACCTCTCTAGTTATGTCTTTATCAATTAGTTACATTGATCCTATGATGAACATTATTCTATAAATTTAATTATAGAATGAAATTTATTTTCTCTAATAGAAATTGAGCGCTCTATGTTCAAGTCTCGAATCAACACTAAAAGGAACAACTAATCTGCTTTCATTTAAGTAAGGAGCAGATTCCATATCTGTGAAGTATGTTCCCAGTCACTTGTAGTTCTATGACTCCAAGATATCAGGAATTCGATCGTAGGAATATTGAACCTTACCCAATAAGTAAAAATTCATAAAAGCACCAATATGAGTTCATTACTTACTTCAGGATTGAGGTCATGTCTCAAACGACCATCGATTGATGAATGTTGAACTTCTATATTTTAACAGAGATTATCAGAAGTTTTTTCTTTCATTGTGTCCCAATCCAATACAATCTATATTGTATACGATACATCTATCTCTTTGTGTCACTACACTTAATAGTCTGGATAAACTTTTTTGTCTTAAACAGAAGATAAACCGTGCTCATAATCCTTATTAAATAAGGCTCCCACTTTATTTAGCGATTACAGACAATTTTTATATTATTATCTTCAATTAAAGCCTCTTGTATATATATCATTATACATACACTTAATTCAAGACTACATCAATAATATTGCATCTTCATGAAAAATGGCATGTATAATTAAATACAAATATGGGTGCAAAATATTAACTTTATTTAATTAACAGTAATCGTTCATACAGAAATGCGCTTTAAGGGCATAAATCCCAACAATCTCCCACTTGCCCTAAATCAGATGAGACATGTCGCGTAATCCTAAATCTAAGAAATGACTATCAAAACTTGTAGCAGGCAATGTCTTCATAAAGGGATCAGCATGGTTGTTTGTTAATTCAATCTTCTAAACGATTACATCCCCTCTGTGTACTATCTCTCTTATGAGGTGGTACTTACACTCTATATGCTTGGCTCTCTTATGGCTTTTTTTTTCTTTTGAATTGGCAACTACTCCGCTGTTGTCACAGTAGAATATAATTGGTTTATCCATATTTGGAACAATTTCCAGATCACCCAAAAACTTCCTAAGCCCTACAACCTCCTTAGTTGCTTCACTTGCAACAACGTATTCTGCTTCCATGGTGGAGTCAAAAATGCAAGCTTACTTTATAATCCTCCATATAATTGCTCCACCCCAAGTGTGAAAATAGATCTAGACATAGATTTCCTAGAATCTTTGTTAGATTGGAAGTCAGAATCTATATATCTGATTGGAATCAAATTCTCTCCGGAATATACTAGCATATAGTCTCCCGTTATCCTAAGATACTTGAGAATGTGTTTGACTGCTGTCCAGTGATCAAATCCTAGATTTGACTGGTACCTACTGACAATACCCACAACATAGCAAATGTCAGGTCTAGTACATAACATTGCATACATTAAGCTTCCTACTGCGGAGGCATAGGGTATCTGTCTCATTCCCTCTTCCTCTTTGTGTGTCTTAGGATATTGGTTCTTGGAGAGGTGAACACCATGACGAGATGGGAGGTTTCCCTTCTTGGAGTTCTACATTGCATACTTTGCAAGTATTTTATCTATATAAGATGCTTGAGACAGTGCCAACAATTTCTTCTTGCGGTCATGAATTTATAATATCGCAAGAACGCAGCTTGCCACTCCCAAATCTTTCATTTGGAATTGGTTGGCTAGCCAGACTTTTACGTCAGATAATTTATTCACATCATTCCCAATGAGTAATATATCATCTATGTATAAAATTAGAAAGACCAATTTGTCCTTATCAATTTTCTTGTATACACAAGGCTCATCGACATTTTGATCAAAACCATAAGATTTAACAGCTTGGTCAAATCTTATGTTCCATGATCTGGACGCTTGCTTAAGTCCATAAATGGACCTTTGCAGTTTGCAAACCTTTTGCTATTTGCATTGTTTTATGAAACCCTTTGGTTGTACCATAAAGATACTTTCATCAAGGTGACCATTCTCCATTTTGATGTCCATTTGCCAAATCTCATAGTCAAAATGTTTGGCAATGGATAAGAGGATCGGTTGGATTTTAGCATGGCCATAGGATAAAATGTTTCTTCATAATCCACACCTTTCTATGTGTAGCCTTTAGCTACTAGCCTTGCTTTGAAAGTCTCTATTTTCCCATCATATCCTCTCTTTCTCTTGTATATCCACTTGCACCCAATAGGTTTCATATCTTGAGGTGGATCTACAAGTTCCCAGACTGAGTTGGTGTAATGCCCCGAAATCCCTAATGCAGTTTAATGGCTGGATTAGTAGGCCAGGAGGACCATAACTGCTTAATTATGCCATTTAATGAATATGTGCATGTTTATGTGAATTATATTATAATATGATGTTATATGCATGCATGTGGGTCCACATTTGATTATTAGGGTGTTTTGGTAATTTGGCCTGTTGAGGGCATATTTGTGTATTTTGGTGCATGTTATGAGTTATGGATGAGATCACATTATTATGGAGATATATTCGAGCTATTCGGCATGAGATGATCTTATATTGTGAATTAGCGGTTTTGTCATAACGGGGTCTTTTATTGGAATATTGAGTAATGAGAATGTTTATTTGATGATAAATTTGGAGTTATTGAGATCAGGAGGAAATTCTGGGAGTTTTGACTATAATGTCCCCGGGGGTGTTTTCGGGATCCCGAGCACTAGGTTTTATTTGAGGATACTTAAGCTTGAAGTAGCTTGTCAGATAGAACTGTACGTTAGAAAATACTTTCTCTCTTCCCGTTAGTTCATTTTACCGTTCGAGGCATTTTCGAAGAAATCTCGAGTTCTAGGAGTCGGAATCAAGCAAGGATCGAGGCATAGCGATCCTAGGAAAGATTAGAAGCTTCTTGACCGAAGGATTTGATGAGAAACAACCCAATCAAAGGTAATCTAAGTTTTAAGTTTTGAGTTTTTAGGGTTTCTAAGCTTTGAATTGGATTTTGTGAATCGTTGAGTTTTTGGTTTGTTTGAGCCTCGGGATTTGATGGTTTTGGATCATTGGGGAGTTTGGGAACTTTGATTTTTGGATTTGGAAGTGTTTAGGTATATTTTTGGAGGGTTTGGAATGAAGAATATCGAGTTCTTGGCTGGTTCTGGGTGGGGGGTCGCGACCCTGTTCTTGAGCGCTGCAGCCCAAGCTCGAAGAAGCAGCTGGAGGCTTTTGGCCTGTGCTGGGCGCCGCGGCCCTTGCTCCTGATGTGGCTAGGGTCCGCAACTCAAGCTTCTAGGGTCGCGACGCTTGGGTGGTTTTGAGGCTGTTTGAGTGTTTTGACCTCGGGAACTTGGTATTAGGCCTCGGGATTGTTCCTATTACCCGGATTAGTGGGGATTGATGTTCCAGAGGCTAGATCTTGGTTTGAGAACCTTTGATATTCATTTTATTGATGGTGTCCCATATTTGGTTACGACTAGGTGACCGCTAAAGGTTGATCGTTCTCAAGGGTCGTTCTTTTAGTCATTCTCGCTCGAATCAGAGGTAAGAAATCTGTACCCTGTGCATATGACATGCATGATTGTTGTTGAGGCATGTTGGTTGATAAATGTGGAAATTTATTGCATATTAAATGCTTAGCAGAGCTTGCTTACTTGTGTATGGCACTGATTAGTCAAGGACGGCACTAGTCACATATTACTGACCTGAGAGTCAGAAACGGCATAAGCATCCTGAACGCAGGGCCGATCAAAGATTAGATCTAATCGATATCAGCATTGAATGACTCTAGGATCATTAATGCTGGACCGACCCTAAGGTTGATGAAACTTATAAGCGCTTGACTAGTCTAAGACTAGTTACTCAGAGCTAGGGCCAAAGGCCTAGGTGACAGCTTGTCACATGGCTAGGGAGCGGAATCCCACGGTTGTGACTCTGTGGTCACGAGGAAGGTTATGTTGGTGACTAGTTCATCAAGCACCTATATTGTTTAAGCTAGTGAAAGGTTCACTTATTTGTAAATCCCCAGTGACTCTATCATCACCTGGCTAGAGGGAACGGAACCCACCTTAGTGACTTTTGCGACTGTCACTCATCTATTTTGGAATGAAAGTCCTGAACGATTATTATGATCATTGTTGATACTATATTCATGATATATTGTGTTTTCTGGCTGGGCTTTGGCTCATAAGTGCTATGTGGTGCAGGTAAAGGGAAAGAAAAGCTCACCCATCCTTGAGTGGAGAGCTTAGGTGATGTTGTGTATATATGCGGCTGCTTGACCCCCACGGCCAAGGAGTTCTAAGAGGAACTAGGGGTTTACCCTATTTTTGCCGCTTAGGTCGGCGGGTTTGTAAATTTGAAATAGTATTGACCATTTTGAGTTGTAAATAACTTGTAAATGTTTTTTATGGGCCCATGAACAGTTTTATGTTTTAAATAAAATATATCATTTCCTTTTGAATTGTTTTCCACCTTAGCCTGTTAATAATACCTAGAAGCACATTTTTAACCAAAGAACTCGGGTAGCGAGTTAAATTTCCAGTTCACGCCTATTGGGAAAAATCATATGCTGTCACTGGCATGTGGTACACGTGTAGCACAGTGCACAGTCATTGTGCTACACGCATAAGAGACTGTGATCAATTTCTTGGTTCCACAATTTTAGTTATTTAAATGTTAAATAAATAATGAGATATTTTAATATGATTAAAATATTATTGTTTAAACAAAAATCTGATAACTGATGAGTTATTTTAAATTGTTTAAAATAACAAATATTTTAATATATTGGATATATTAAATATAGGATATCAGTTTTACAGAACGTAACTTTTTAGGGATAGAAAAATATCTAGAAATCTCTCTCAGAGAAAGAGAATAGTGACATAAACAAAAGTCATTGTTCTTCACAAAACCTAGGTCCAAACTTTATCAGATCTCATGTGTTGAGAACATCTGATAAATAGCTTTTTGCCTATTGTTTGTATAGCGAGCCCACACTCATTCTTTGTGTGCTGAGAACATTTTGGAAAATCTTGGTGTGAGATCTCAAGGATTTAGCCATACAAAAAGATAGTAGCAAGAAAGGACCTGAGGTAATTTTTATGTTCATGTCTTTGATTCAATATATATATATGCATGTGAAGAAGTAGATCTAGAAATCTTATGGGATTAAACTAACAATTTGATTGTTGTTCCGCTGCATATAATCTTTGATTTGATCAATAAAAACCAACAACCAGAAGAGAGAGATTTCTGCAGGGGCTATAGCCCAGATTAGCCCGTGATGTATGTATTACCACTATGGCTGGGGTTATTACCTATGCACAGGTGGTTGAGAAGGCACTCACAGCTGAGAGTGCAGAGAACAAGATCTGGAGAGACAGTGCAGCCAGAAAGGATTTCAGGAGGACAGGTCCTCCATTTGTGGGTTCAAGTAAGGGTGGAGGCCCCAATGATCATAAGAGGAAGGTTCTTGACACCTTCCCATTTCCAGGTCATGATAGGCGGCCCCGTGGTGTTTCAATGGATCGTCCAGGTGGTAATGAAGCCTGTAAGTCTTATCCTGAATGCCCTAGATGCAAGAGGCGTCATTTGGGAGAGTGTAGGGAAAGGGCCTGCTTCTCTTGTGGAGTAATGGGTCATCTTAAGAAGGATTGCCCTAAGGCCAGAAAAGAAGAACCCAGGAAAGCGGACAGCTCGGCCCTAGCTCGAGTGTTCGCATTGACACAAGCAGAAGCTGAGGCTTCTCCTTCAGTTGTTACAAGTCAGCTTCTTAGTGCTGGAACCCCTTATAATGTTTTGATTGATTCTGGTGCTACACACTCTTTTGTTGCTAGTAGTATTATTGATAGACTGTGTAGACCCTGTGATTTTTATGTTGTGAGGTTTGGAACTTTGTTACCCACTGGGGAGTTAGGGGTATCCAGAAGATGGGTCAGATCTTTGCTAGTGACAGTGGAGGGCAGAGAATTATCAGTGGATTTGATAAAGTTGGTTATGAATGACTTTGACATGATATTGGGTATGGATTGGTTGGCAAAGTATGGGGCAACCATTGATTGCAGAAGGAAGATGGTCACCTTTGAGCCTGAAGGTGAGGATCCTTTTGCGTTTGTTGGTACTGTGCATGGACCTCGTATACCTATGATTTCTGTATTGAGGGCTAAGGATCTATTGCAAGGAGGTTGCATTGGATTCTTGGCCAGTGTGGTTGATACCACCCAGGTCGTGCCAGTGAGACCAGAAAAGATCAGACTTGTTTGTGAATTTCTGGATGTGTTTCCAGAAGATTTGCCAGGGTTGGCACCGCACAGAGAAATTGAGTTCGTGATATAACTGGCACCAGGGACGAAGCCAGTGTCTAGAGCACCTTACAGAATGGCCCCAACTGAGTTGAAAGAATTAAAGGTACAGTTGCAAGAACTGTTAGATTTGGGTTTTATCAGACCTAGTTTCTCACCTTGGGGTGCGCCAGTTCTGTTTGTGAAGAAGAAGGATGGTTCTCTGAGGATGTGCATTGATTACAGAGAACTGAATAAGTTGACAATCAAGAACAAGTATCATTTGCCAAGGATAGATGATCTATTCGATCAGTTGCAAGGTAAGACGGTGTTTTCAAAGATCAACCTTCGTTCTGGTTATCATCAGTTGAGGGTCAAGGAGGGAGACATACCGAAGACTGCTTTTCGTACCAGGTATGGGCATTATGAGTTCTTAGTTATGTCCTTTGGATTGACTAATGCCCCTGCTGCTTTTATGGATCTGATGAACAGAGTGTTCAAGGATTATTTGGACTAGTTTGTGATCGTCTTCATCGATGATATCCTGGTTTATTCTTAGTCTGAGTCAGAGCATGAGCAGCATCTGAGGTTGGTTCTACAGAGACTGAGGGAACACAGATTGTTTACAAAGTTCAAGAAATGTGAGTTCTGGTTATCTCAGGTATCCTTTCTTGGGCACATTGTCAGTAAGGAAGGGATTAAGGTAGATCCAGTAAAGATTGAAGCGGTCAGAGATTGGTCAATGCCAAAGAATGCTTTTGAGGTTAGAAGTTTCCTTGGATTAGCAGGTTATTATAGGCGTTTCGTGGAAGGGTTCTCAAAGATTGCTACTGCATTAACTGAGCTGACACGCAAGAGTCAGAAATTTGTGTGTTCAGATAAGTGTGAGAACAACTTCCAGGAACTGAAGCAGAGATTGATTACAGCTCCGATTCTGAGTCTTCCAACAGATCAAGAGAAGTTTGTGATTTATTGTGATGCTTCTCATCAGGGTTTGGGTTGTGGTCTTATACAGTCAGAGAAGGTAGTTGCTTATGCTTCTCGTCAGTTGAAGGAGTATGAAAAGAGATATCCCACCATGATCTATAGTTGGCGGCTGTGGTCTTTGCTTTAAAGATATGGAGGCATTATCTTTATGGAGAGAAGTGTGAGATCTATACAGACCACAAGAGCCTGAAATACTTCTTTACCCAAAAAGACTTGAATATGAGACAAAGGTGTTGGCTGGAGTTAGTAAAAGATTATGATTGTGAGATTTTATATCATCCAGGGAAAGCCAACGTGGTAGCTGATGCTTTAAGTCGGAAGGGTCCGGGACAGATTTATGGTATGAGGTTGATAGCCAGAAAGTTAGCAGATGATATGACCAGAGATGGTATAGAATTGCTGGTGGGCCAATTGGCTAATATTACGCTACAATCTAAACTGTTTGAGAAAATCAAGGAGGGTCAGTTGAGTGATCCACAGCTGATCAAGATCAGAGAGGATGTTTTTTCTAGAGCATCCAGAGATTATACAATGTCTGAGTTAGGCTTGTTGAGATACAAGGGGCAGATATGTGTTCCATTAGACACTTCCTTGAGGTGAGAGATTCTGGATGAATCTCATACTACACCTTACTCTTTGCATCCAGGCACCGCAAAGATGTATCAGGATGTGAGATCATTGTATTGGTGGCCAGGGATGAATAGAGATGTAGTAGAGTATGTTGCTAAGTGCTTGACTTGTCAGAAGGTCAAGGCTGAGCATCAGAGGCCGGCAGGGTTATTGCAGCCTCTAGATATCCCAGAGTGGAAGTGGGAAGACATCACGATGGATTTTGTGGTGGGCTTACCCAGGACTGTTGGTCAGCATGATTCTATTTGGGTGATAGTGGATCACTACACCAAGTCAGCTTACTTCTTGCCAGTGAGGACTACTTATACAGTTGATCAGTATGCAGATCTCTATGTGAGAGAGATCGTGCGCCTCCATGGAGCGCCAAGGTCGATCGTGTCAGATCGTGACCCCACTTTTACTTCCAAGTTCTGGGGGAGTTTACAGAAGGCCATGGGTACACAGTTGAAGTTCAGTACGGCTTATTATCCTCAGACAGATGGGTAATCTGAGAGGATGATCCAGATATTGGAAGATATGCTGCGGGGATGTGTGCTGGACTTTGGTGGATCTTGGAGTAAGTATCGACCTTTGATAGAGTTTTCCTACAACAACAGTTATCATTCTACCATTGGAGTTGCACCTTATGAGATGCTGTATGGTAGGAAGTGCAGATCTCCCATTCATTGGGATGAGACAGGTGAAAGGAGATACGTACGTCCTGAGGCAGTTCAGAGGACCAGTGAAGCCATTGAGAATATTAGAGCTTGGATGCTCGCTTCTCAAAGTAAGCAGAAGAGCTATGCAGATCTCAAGCGTAGGAACGTAGAGTTCCAAGTGGGAGACTATGTCTTCCTTAGAGTCTCGCCATGGAAAGGGGTGAGAAGGTTTGGGAAGAAGGGCAAGCTGAGCCCTAGGTTTGTAGGTCCATTTGAGATCCTGGAGAGGATTGGTCAGGTGGCTTACAGGTTGGCCTTGCCACCGGCATTGTCAGCCGTGCATAACGTGTTTCACGTTTCAGCTCTTCAGAGGTATGTATCTGATGTGATTCATATTTTGAGTTATGAAGATCTGGAGCTTGAGGCAGATCTCACCTTTGAGGAGCAGCCAGTTCAGATACTTGACAAAAATGATAAGGTCCTCAGGAATAAGACGATACCTTTGGTTATGGTATTGTGGAGGAACAGCAAGGTCGAGGAAGCGACCTGGGAGCGGGAGTCAGATATGCAGAGTCAGTATCCCGAGCTGTTCAGGTAAATTTCGAGAACGAAATTTCTGTAAAGAGGGGATAGTTGTAATGCTCCAAAATCCCTAATGCAGTTTAATGGATGCATTAGTAGGTCGGGAGGGCCATAACTATTTAATTATGCCATTAAATGAATATATACATGTTTATTTGAATTATATTATAATATGATGTTATATGCATGCATGTGGATCCACATTTGATTATTAGGGTGTTTTGGTAATTTGGCCCGTTGAGGGCATATTTGTGTATTTTGGTGCATGTTGTGAGTTATGGATGAGATCCCATTATTATGGAGATATATTCGAGCTATTCAACATGAGACGGTCTTATATTGTGCATTAGTGGTTTTGTCATAACATGATCTTTTATTAGGATATTGAGTAATGAGAATGTTTATTTGATGATGAATTTGGAGTTATTGAGATCAGGAGGAAATTCTGGGAGTTTTGACTATAATGTCCCTGGGGGTGTTTTCGGGACCCCGAGCACTAGGTTTTATTTGAGGTTACTTAAGCTTGAAGTAGCTTGTCAGATAGACCGTACGTTAGAAAATACTTTCTCTCTTCATGTTAGTTCATTTTACCGTTTGAGGCATTTTCAAAGAAATCTCGAGTTCTAGGAGTTGGAATCAAGCGAGGATCGAGGCATAGCGATCCTAGGAAAGATTAGAAGCTTCTTGACCGAAGGATTTGACGAGAAACAACCCAATCAAAGGTAATCTAAGTTTTAAGTTTTGAGTTTTTAGAGTTTCTAAGCTTTGAATTGGATTTTGTGAATCGTTGAGTTTTTGGTTCGTTTGAGCCTCGGGATTTGATGGTTTTGGATCATTGGGGAGTTTGGGAACTTTGATTTTTGGATTTGGAAGTGTTTAGGTATGTTTTTGGAGGGTTTGGGATGAAGAAGATCGAGTTCTTGGCTGGTTCTGGGTGGGGGGCCGCAGCCCTGTTCTTGGGCGTCGCGGCCCAAGCTTGAAGAAGCAGCTGGAGGCTTTTGGCCTGTGCTGGACGCCGCAGCCCTGGGTAGTGGGCGCCGCGGCCCTTGCTTCTGATGTGGCTGGGGGCCGCGACTCTTGGGTGGTTTTGAGGCCGTTTGAGTGTTTTGACCTCGGGAACTTGGTTTTAGGTCTCGGGATTGTTCCTATTACCCGGATTAGTGGGGATTGATGTCCCAAAGGCTAGATCTTGGTTCATGAACCTTTATTATTCATTTTATTGATGGTGTCCCATATTTGGTTATGACTAGGTGACCGCTAAAGGTTGATCGTTCTCAAGGGTTGTTCTTTTAGTCATTCTCGCTCGAATCAGAGGTAAGAAAACTGCACCCTATGCATATGACATGCATGATTGTTGTTGAGGCATGATGGTTGATTAATGTGGAAATTGATTGCATATTAAATGCTTAGCAGAGCTTGCTTACTTGTGTAAGGCACTGATTAGTCAAGGATGGCACTGGTCGCATATTACTGACCTGAGAGTCAGAAACCGCATAAGCGTCCTAAACGCAGGGCCAATCAAAGATTTAATCTAATCGATATCAGCGTCGAATGACTCTAGGACCATTAATGCTGGACCGAGCCTAAGGTCGATGAAACTTATAAGCGCTTGACTAGTCTAAGACTAGTTACTCAGAGCGAGGGCCAAAGGCCTAGGTGGCAGCTTGTCACATGGCTAGGGAGCGGAATCCCACGGTTGTGACTCTATGGTCACGAGGAAGGTTATGTTGGTGACTAGTTCATCAAACACCTATCCTGTTTAAGCTAGTGAAAGGTTCACTTATTTGTAAAGCCCCGGTGACCCTATCGTCACCTGGCTAGAGGGAACGGAACCCACCTTAGTGACTTTTGCGACTGTCACTCCTCTGTTTTGGAATGAAAGTCCTAAATGATTATTATGATCATTGTTGGGCTTTGGCTCATGGGTGCTATGTGGTGCAGGTAAAGGGAAAGAAAAGCTCACCTAGCCTTGAGTGGAGAGCTTAGATGATGTTGTGTACATATGCGGCCGCTTAACCACCACGGCAAAGGAGTTCTCAGAGGAACTAGGGGGTTTATCCTATTTTTGCCGCTTAGGTCGGCGGGTTTGTAAATTTGAAACCGTAATGACCATTTTGAGTTGTAAATAACTTGTAAATGTTTTTGATGGGCCCATGAACAGTTTTATGTTTTAAATAAAATATATAATTTCCTTTTGATTGGTTTTCCACCTTAGCCTGTTAATAATACCTAGAAGCATGTTCTTAACCAAAGAACTCAGGTAGCGAGTTAAATTTCTGGTTCATCGTTCACTGTAACTGTTCTAGGGTAACTAGAGTGTTACAGTTGGAGTACATCGACTCCATCTCGAGCTTCATAGCTTCAACCCATTGTTCCTTATCAGGATCATTCATCGCTTGATGGAAAGTCAATGGGCCGTCAACATTGTCATCAGATATTGCAACTTATGCTTAATCCAGTATAACGAACAGATTATCTAACAACTCTCCCACTACGACAGACTATTGTAGTATCCTGGTTTTGTATTGTGGTCTGTTCTATTCCAACTTCTAAAGTCAGTTGTGGTGTAATTTTATCACCAAGTAACTCATCGAGTACAGTCTTACTTCGAGGTTTGAAGTCCCTCATATAGTCTTCTTCCATAAAAGTAGCATTTGTTGATATAAATATTTTCTTTATTGTCGGACTATAGAAGTAACATCATCTAGTGCCTTTTGGGTATCCAACAAATAAACATACTTCATATCTAGGTTCCAACTTCTCGGTCTTAGCTTTTAGCACAAGTGTTGTACATCCCCATATACGCACATGCCTCAGACTAGTTTTACGACCTGTCCATAATTCTGAAGGTGTCTTAGCTACAGACTTAGATGGAACTAGATTTAAGATGTATGCAACTGTTTGTAAAGCATATCCCTAAAATGATAGGGGCAACGATGAGTAACTGAACATTGATGTCATCATGTCCAACAAAGTCCTATTCCTCCTTTTTGCAACACCGTTTTGTTGTGGAGTACCTGGTGTAGTGAGTTGTGAAACAATTCCATGCTCTATCAAGAAATCTTCGAATTCCTTATCAAAGTATTCCCCTCCTCGATCTGATTGTAGCATTTTAAGGGTTTCTCCTAGCTGATTTTCTGCTTCAGCGTGGAACTCCTTGAACTTTTAAAAAAAATTTGATTTCCTTTACATCAAGTATACGTAACCGTATCATGAGTAGTCATCAATGAAGGTGACATAATACTCATAACCACCTCTAGCTTGTACATTTATTGGATCGCAAACGTCTGAGTGAATTAACTCAAGAGGTTCTTTGGCTCTAACAGCTTTAGAGGAGAAATGTCTTTTTGGTCATTTTTCTTTCTAAACGAGATTTGCAAACGGGTAGATTTCTGACCTTTAACTCACTTAGAGGCCAATCTTTAACCAGTATTTGTATCCTATCTAAATTAATATGACATAATCTTAAGTGTCAAAGATACGTATCGTCTTGAGGTACTTTTTTTCGTTTTGTCTTTGGTTGTTCAGATTTGAACATTTCAGTATTAAGTAGTGAAGACATTTAACACATATAGATATTCCTCTAGGTTTCTGTTACAAACATGTGAACCATTTCTTGAAATAATAACAGATTTATTATTAAAAGAAATAGAATAGCATTGTCCTAAACATTTTGAAACATATATTAAATTCCTTTTAAAATCAGGAATAAAATAGATGTCTTTTAGCGATAAAAATTTATTTTCAGTATAATAAATTTTCACTTCTCCCATTGCTCTTGCTCAAACAAAAGCCCCTATTCCCACTCTAAGTGTGAACTCCCCTTCTTGGAGATCTCTCCAAGAGCTAAGCCTTTTCAAATCAGAACAAACATGATTAGTGGCTCCTGAATCAACAATCCAGGTATAACAATTATTTTATACTAAACAAGCCTCACTGTCCAACAAATCAGATTTACTTTCTTTTTTTTTTAACTCCTCGAGATTCCTTTTATAATTCCTCTTACAATACCCATATGTATGATAGTGTGAAAAATTCTCATTGTAGCTGGAGTGGGCAACTTCTTTGCCCTTGACTTTGTTAATGCTAGGCTTCTGAGTTGTGTGCTCAATCATTGACAATCGATTCTTGTTACTTTTCCACTTTTTAATATTACCAGTTAATTTTTCATTAGCAAAAATGGACATATTAGAGTTTCCTCCAGTCATTGTATTGCTGTAATTAAACAAAATAATAAATACAATCATACACTCATACACCATAAATCATAGTATTCGTACAATGAAATAAAAAAATAAATATGATGCATGCTTACAAAAACCTATTCATATAAGTAGAACGATGAGATAACCAACATAAGTAAGTGTCGTCGATAGGACAGGTCAAATACTTGCTAGTAAAAATGAGACACTCTCAATTGTATTATATCAAAATATCTGATATCTTTATAATAAACAATTACCGTTATTTTGGTAAAAAAATATATCCAACTTGGGTAAATATATTTTTCGTGAGTGTAACCTACTATTTCAGATTTCTTGACTTAACCCACAAGTGCGTCGATAGGATTGGTCAAACATGGAATACATCTTAAAACCATATCGCAAAGAGGTCTACCTGTTAAAATCCTAGCCAAAACACCTTCTGATAGGGAGGACGAAAGCAAAGTCGTCTCGAGGCCCTGACTAGAACCAACGTTTTTCAACCAATAGTAGAGACCATAGGTTATAGTGCCTTATAACCTTCTCCTACTCACTATTTTAGAAGTAAAAGGTTTTCTATTAAAATATCTCATATTTTAATTACTAAGTGATTATTACCAAAGTTTAACTATTAAATCTAAATCACTTATGTATATCCAAATTTTAACTCTTAAAATTCTAATATTACAAAATTTAGAATTATTACTAATTAATACTAAACTATTTTTTTCCTGGGTATTAAACTCATTAATAATCTTAAAACATAAAAAGGTGATCTAGACATGTTATTAATGTGACATTACCCAATTTTACTACTTAGATCTAATTCACATTATTTGTATCAATTTATGGTAGAAAAAGAACTATACTACTTTCCTATCCTAGGAGACATGTTAATAATAAAATTAACATTCATACATAGAATGTCATTTTAATGATGCAATGAGTGTGCGATTCCTTTTCTATATGGCATATGAAGCAATCATATCAATATGTTACCATTCATACAATATAATTAAAAATTAGAGTATTGACCGGGTTCTCTTTGTAAAACGAAATTACAAAAAATACACCAAGGCATTCCTTGGGCTTCATAGCTTCTTGTTAGACTTCTTCCTTTGTTGTGGGCCTTGGCAATTGCACACTCAACCCCTAACTCTAGGTTCTAAATGAGATGACATAATTTCTAAAATTAGGATTTTATCAAAAGTTTGTAAACTTTTGTTATTAAAATAATAATTTCATAAATTATTAATTAATAATTAATAAGTTTCCAAAACTATTTTTAAATTTTGGGGAGAAATAATTCATAATTATTTTTATTTATAATAAATTGTTTCTTAAACTATTATTATGATTATAATTATTGGGATTATAATTATTAAAATTTAATTTAATTAATAATTAATTAGTTTAATAAACTAAATTTTGACTCCAATTAAGGTGTTAAAAAATTTCTATTTCTCTAAATGAAAATAAATTATTAATCTTATTGGTGATTTCTTAAACCAATATTTGATTTCAATAAATCAAAGATTTTTCATTTAAAAATGAAAACTAATAATCTTGTTTCATAAATAATGTATTTGACTAATTTAATAGTCAAATGTTCCCAATAATAAAATTAAGAAAAATGAACAATTAAATTTCTTAATTTTGAATTAAGACATAAATGACTTGTTTCCCAAAATTGACAATTAACAATTTATTTGTTAATAAATAAATTAATTACTATAGTTAATTTTTGAAAATTTAAAATTAATTAATAAAAAAATTAACCAGTTAATTAAGGAGGAGAATATTCTCTTTTTGTTTCTTAAACAAAAAAAAATGGTTCATTCAACTAATAACCTAAGGGAAATTTGAGTTTTTATGCTTAATGAGGGTTCTAAGTCAAAAAAATTCTAGGCATTTAAATCATTTCAAAAAATTGACAATTCTTTTGACAATACCCAAAATACATCTCTCATAATTTTTCCCATCCACCTTCCCGTCTCTCTTCCCACTCTCTCCCTCAACCCATCCCTCTCAACTCCCTCTCTAGAAAAAAAATTCATGGGTAAAGTAAAATATAATAGAAATCAATGTAATAGCAAGTATTCCTCACTTAGGACACTAAAATATTACATTTCGAACAGATCTGGACATGATTTTTGGGTTTTTTTTTTGCAATTTTTTTTTTCAGATATGAAACTTTGGAATCTGCAGAAAAACGACGTGGTTCGATGGTGCTCGATGCCAGCTCGATGGGGCCTTCAAAATCATGATTTTCATGAAAAAATCGATATTGCTCGATAGTGGTTCGATAGAGGTTCGATGGTGTTCGATGCGATTCTTGCAACATACGTAATTTTTCACCCGGGTGCCCGTTTGGAGTGATTTTTTTTATTTTGGGTATTTTTTCAAGATCTACACGTTTGAAATGTGTATATAAACATTTGAGAAATGTAAATCTTGAAAAAAATGACAAATGCAAAACATGCCTCATGTTCAAGATATGTTTTCAAGTTTTAAACTTTGAAAATGTATATGTGAACATCTAAAACGTGTGAATCTCAAAAAAAAAAAATACCCAAAATAAAAAAAAAATCATCACAAACGGAGACCCGAGTGTAAATTATGTCTCTTACAAGAATTGCATCGAACCACCATCGAGTAACGTCGATTTTTTCATGAAAATATTGATTTTGAAGGCCCCATCGAGCTGGTATCGAGCACCATCGAGCAAAGTCAATTTTCTACATATTTCAGAGTTCCAGATCTGAAAAATAACTCAAAAATCATGTCCAACTCGATGGTGTTCGATGCTACCTTGATGGGGCCTTCAAAATCAATATTTTCATGAAAAAATCGACGTTGCTAGATGGTGGTTCGATGCAATTCTTGTAAGAGACATAATTTTTCACTCGAGTGTCCGTTTGAGATGATTTTTTTTTATTTGGATATTTTTTTTAGATCTACTCGTTTTAGATGTTCACATATACATTTTCAATTTTTAGAGCTTAAAAACATACCAAAACATATATTAAACATGAGTTATGTTTTGCATTTGTCATTTTTTGTCAAGATTTATATTTCCCAAATGTGTATATACACATCTAAAACGTGTAGATCTTGAAAAAATAACAAACAAACAAAAAAAATCACTCCAAACGGACGCCCGAGTGAAAAATCTTGTATCTTGCAAGAATCGCATCGAATACCATTGAACCACCATCGAACCTCCATCGAACCACTATTGAGCAACATCGATATTTTCATGAAAATCTTGATTTTGAAAGCCCCATCGAGCACCATCGAACCACGTCGATTTTTTTGCAGATTTCAAAGTTTCAGATCTGAAATAAAATCGCAAAAAAAACTCAAAAATCATGCGCAGATCTGTTCGAAATGCAATATTTTAGTGTCCTAAGTAAGGAATACTTGCTATTACATTGAGTTCTCTTATATTTTACCTTACCCATGAATTTTTTTCTAGTGAGGAATGGGTTGAGGAAAAGAGAGGGAAGAGAGAAGAGGAAGTAGATGGAAAAATTATGAGAGGGGTATTTTGGGTATTGTCAAAAAATTTGGCATTTTTTTGAAATGATTAGAAGGCCTAGTATTTTTTTGATTTGGGACACCTCATTAAGCTTAAAAACTCAAATTTCTCTAACCCAATTATTCTCATAAATATCTTAACATATATATTTTAGTAACTAATCACATTAATTAAATAATATAAATAAAACAAAATTCCTTAACTGTTGCTCACGGCAACAACCTTTTTTCAAAAAAAATATATTAATTGATCAATAAAGATCAGTTGCACAAATATGCATTCACGCATATGGTGACACTTACGGCAAAATTAAAAAAAAAAATTGCATTGTGATCAATTGAATTGATCATCATCTATAACCAGCAAGTTACGATATACGAGTATGAAGAATTGAATTAATCTCATTAATCCATTTAACCATCATATAACACAATTGCAATCATATAATTTATATATGTATCACCGTGAGTAAAAATAAATAAATGAGTACTATAATCATTCAAATGCAGTGACTATTATTTTATTCAATCATATTGAAAAACATCTCATTCAATAACATAATTCAAATTTTAGAAACTATAAATTTAAAGAGTTACAATGAATCTATACCCAACAAAACAATATGGGTATATATCGAATCTAATCCAGAAATAAGAACAAAACCAAAAAACAAAAAGAACTATATAGTTAACCATCAATCTCATCCATCACATTTATAAAACATATTCAAAATATATAATAAATAAGAACAACTGTAAAGCTCACTCATATAAGATGTGCTCTACATGTTCATTCATTCAAAATAAACACAGATCAGATTTATGACACATGACTCTCGTACCAATTGTTGGTTTTTGATCATGTGATTGACAGTGTAGCTGAAGCATATGATAATATTTCAATGTAATAATAACAATTATTAAAACATAAGAACGAATCACTCTAGGAACCATAATTAGAATGAGATTTTTCTCATGCACATGAATTTGAATAAAATGAAAATACAAATACTATTTTTAGATGTAGAACACGTGTAGATCAAATAGCGTCTTAGCTTTCTAACTCACCATCTTCCATACTATGGTTCGCACAAAGAGAAGGAGACAAATGGATGTCTATTTTATTTGGTAGGATACACAAGAACACATTTTTTAATATCAAAACATGAGAGAGTGTTCTTCTCACAATACAGAGAGAACAAGTTCTCTATTTTTCTCTCTTGGCAAATATAACGTGAAAATGCATCTGATGTCTTTTTTTTTTCTTGATGTTATATTCTATTAATATAAGAATAGAAATAAGACCCAGCCCTAATCTTATTGGGCCTCTGCGTGGGCCACAGTCCATTTGGACTGTGGTTGGCACCAACTACAGGGCTTTAGGCCGTGTGGTATTTTATCTCTATAAAATGTTATTTGGACATTTATCATATTATTTTATGTAGTATACAATTATATCACAAAATTAAATATGATTAAATTAATTTTTAATAGAAAATAATTTCACAAAATTATCAATATAATTTCATTTGCCATTAAATATTATTTCAGAAATAATATTTATTATTTCACAAATAATATTAATTTGCGGGATTAAAAATAATACTTTATTATTTTTAATTATTTCCTTTTAATACCAAAATCCTACATCTGTGTTATCGAGCTAGTACGGGGACAGTATGGACCCGTAGTTCTAAGCTCCAATAATTTAATTAATTTCACTAACTCTTAGTTCTATTAATTAATTTATTAACTATGAGTTATTCCACTAGAAATTCATAGTTGAACTCTCAAAACTACAGTCTTATATTATTAGAAGCTATAACTATAAAGTTGTCAATTGATTTAGTCATTGCATGAGTTATGACCCTCTGCTAGTTGTTCATAATTAAAGCTAGGTCTTAATGTCCGTTAACCTCTCTAGTTATGTCTTTATCAATTAGTTACATTGATCCTATGATGAACATTATTCCATAAATTTAATTATAGAATGAAATTTATTTTCTCTAATAGAAATTGAGCGCTCTATGTTCAAGTCTCGAATCAACACTAAAAGGAACAACTAATCTGCTTTCATTTAAGTAAGGAGCAGATTCCATATCTGTGAAGTATGTTCCCAGTCACTTGTAGTTCTATGACTCCAAGATGTCAGGAATTCGATCGTAGGAATATTGAACCTTACCCAATAAGTAAAAATTCATAAAAGCACCAATATGAGTTCATTACTTACTTCAGGATTGAGGTCATATCTCAAACGACCATCGATTGATGAATGTTGAACTTCTATATTTTAACAGAGATTATCAGAAGTTTTTTCTGTCATCGTGTCCCAATCCAATACAATCTATATTGTATTCGATACCTCTATCTCTTTGTGTCGCTACACTTAATAGTCAGGATAAACTTTTTTGTCTTAAACAGAAGATAGACCGTGCTCATAATCTTTATTAAATAAAGTTCCCACTTTATTTAGCGATTACAGATAATTTTCATATTATTATCCTGAATTAAATCTACTTTTATATATGTTGACGGTAAGAACTCGTCAACGATTGATGGTTAGAAAACTTCAATCTCTAACTATAAGAAGCTATGAATTAGATAGAAAGAACTCTAAACAACAGGAGAAAACTCAGGCAAGCATGAGAACCAGAAGCATATATTTCATAAGTCTCGTTTTTACATTCAGTTTTCCAACCCCTTAGCCTGAGGGGTTGGAGCCTATTTATAGGGGGGGCTCTATTGGCCCAGGATACAAACAAGTCCCAGACCCCTGGGACGTACACAGGTATTCTGATAGTGTAGTGGCCCAGGGCGTAGTGGTGTCTACCCTGATGGTGTCAGAGTCGTGGCCCAGGACAAAGTACTGTCGGCTCTGGCGTATGGTCGGGGGTGTCCAAGTGGTACCACTACTCTTCGTACAGGTCCGTACTGCCACTACTTCTCAGACGCAGATCATAGGGTCGTGCCTCTGTTCTCTCCACAACCGTACACCCCGTGTCAGTGCACGTGTTCCGTACTCGGTTGTCCTCATCAATTCCCGTTCAATGCTCCATGTTCGTTTGGCATATAAGCAAGGTTCTCCCAAGTGATCTCGTGCCTATGCCAAGGAGGCTTCAACCTATGCATGTCCTGAGAAGTCAAGGCGCCAGGGGTCAGGGCCGCCTTATGCGGGTCACATGGACACGAGACTCACAGTATGAACGCCGTGGCAAGGCCACACCCTCGCATAGCGAGGGTACCTCGCGTAGCGAGGCTGGCCCTTTTCCCTCAGGCGTAGGCATGGCTCAGGACACGGGCGTCATAACAAGGCAGCACCCTCGCATAGCGAGGGTCCCTCGCATAGCGAGGCTACCTTTCCTTCCCCCGGGTGCAGCGTCGCGAGGCTAGGGGCATGGATGCCACCACGAAGCCTCACCCTCGCATAACGAGGGTGCCTCGTGTAGCGAGGCTGACCTTCTTCTCCCGAGTGTAGACGAGCCTTGATGCCTGCTGGAATGGGGCGCACGCGGATGGCCAGCTGGGGACCCTCGCATAGCGAGGGTGAAGCTTGGCAAGTGGCCGAAGTCCCTCGCCTAGTGAGGGTGACTCTCTTACCCCAACTCCCTCACCATCATGCGATGCCCTTTCAGGATGTCTCGTAGTATAGAGCTTCACTTGTGAATAGAATTCACAAGGAAAAAATTCCACATTTACAATATATATCATTATACATACACTTAATTCAAGACTACATCAATAATATTGGATCTTCATGATAAATGGAATGTATAATTAAATACAAATATGAGTGCAAAATATTAACTTTATTTAATTAACAGTAATCGTTCATACAAAAATACACTTTACGGAAACAAATCCCAACAATTGTATCTGAGGTAATTCGTGCCCTTAAGTTTATGAGTTTTGTTTTTTAAATTTCTTAAGCTTTGATTTAGTTTTATGGTTTTGGCGAGTTTTTGATTCGTTTGTGAGTTGGGTTTTACTACTTGTGATGTACTGATGATGTCTTGGGACTCAGCTATGGGGTTGGTACTTTTTGGGGGTGAATTTTAAGGGAATTAGCTCGGAGAAAATGTTTGAAAAATTGGGTTCACGGGGTCGCATTGCGACTCGTGTCCAGAGAAAAGAGGGCTAGGCTCTCTGACTTGTGGAGAGCCGCGACTCCTATGAGGGGCACCGCAACTCAAAATGGGAATTTTGGCCAAGTTAGGTTTTGGGTGGCGGGAACTCAAACCTAAGGGCTCAGGAAGAATTCTACTACACGGTTTAGTAGATTTCGAGGTCCTGGAGACTAGGACTCGGTCCAAAAGTCTTTATATACTCGATATTGATAGATGTCATTTATTACGGTTGTGACTAGGGTACCGCTAGGGCTTGGAACAGGATTTTGCTCAGGGGTTGTGGTTAACTAACTCGTTATTGGAGCATAGGTAAGAAAACTGCACCCAATACGTGATATATGTGATTAGGGCTTGGCCCGATTGTTAAATATAGATTTGATTAGGACTCGGGCCCCTATGAATGAACATGATTATGATTGTGCCATGATTGCTTGATTAAGCATGCTTGAATATCATGTACGTGGATAATTGTTAAATAATGTACGCATGTTTGCATTATCTTATTTAAAAGCATTGACTTATAAGTCAAGGGCAACAATAGTGCGTTGAGCGTTGGTCGATATGGTTAGGCCTAATCAGGAGTGTGACATACGCTTTTTCAACCCAATGGTCGCTGGAAAATTAAAGCGCTAGGTACGGTGGGCCAGCTCTAAGGCTGGTTATACAAAGGACAAAGGATAGGGCAGTGGGGCACCGGGGTGACTTTATAGTCCAATATCCTAGGGCAACGGGCTCCAATGTGACTTATTAGACATTTATTTAGGGAAGCGGGCCTAGGGTGACTCTATGGTCATGTATTTAGGGCAAGAGGCCCTTGTATGACTTATTAGTCACTTATCTAAATATAATGCATGCATGAGTAGGGTTATTACTGCTAGACATGCTTATTATGATTCTATGGCATGTTATTAATTGCTTATGAGTATGCCTAAGTTTTCTTGCTGAGTCTTGGTTCACGGGTGATTTGTGGTGCAAGTAAGGGGAAAGGGAAGCTATACCGGCCATGATTTGGAGAGCTTCGGTGGCGACGTGTACATATGCGGCTGCTCGACCACCACGGTTGGGATTTCTCAGAGGAACTAGGGTATAACCCTATTTTCTCGCTTAGGTCAGCTGGTTGTACCTTTTGAAGTGTAATTAGCCTTTTAAACATTATTTTGGGATCCCATGTACGAACGTAAACATTTTAATGAAATGGTTATTCCTTTTGACCAAAAATTTTAACCTTAAATCGTTAATCACGTTTAGTTACACATTTATGGCCAAGAGACTCCTTTAGAGAGTCTATCACTATTTAAGACACACAGTGTAACAGTCTTGGCTATCCAGGGCGTTACATAATTCCAACTAGAAGATTACAACAAGGTGATCCTCTTTCACCATATTTGTTCTTGATTTGTGCAAAAGGCCTGTCAGTGCTAATTCGACAAGCAGAATTCTGTCGAGATATTTTTGGGCTTAAAATAACAAAATAACATAATAATTGTACATTAGTTCTTCGATATTACCAATGTAGAGTGCATATTTTCTATATCTCTTAGTCATTTTGAGCATGAAGACTCATGGCTGTATCATTATACGAATCACGAAAATTACTCATTAAAAAATGGATACAACCTAGCAATGTCAATTGACAATTCCTTACCTTCTTCGTCTAGTGATGTGTTCTCAATTTGGTGGGAAAATTTTTGGGGATTAAAGATCCCTCGTAAAATCCTTCACTTTGTGTGGAGGGGTTTCCATGAAATGCCTCGTAAGATATGACTCGAATGCACATGAAATATTTTGGTGTCCTTTTTCACAAGCATCTTGGAATCTTCTAGAAAGTCCATTTCTCCAAGAATCAAAAGAGGACATATCTTATAATTGTGTTACTATACACATCAGAAATTGTTGATAAAGAAGAGTTACAAAAAATCTTAATTGGTGCATGGGAAATTTGGCCAGAAAGAAATAAATCTACTCATGCCCAACATGCAAGACAACCCCAACAACTGGTTCACTGGATAACCCACTCTTTTGATTCCATAAAGATTGAGTAAAGCCAACAAAAGTCTTTTTTCTACATCGACGAAACAAGAAGGGAACAATCAAGATATTTTCATTTAGAGAATATACAAGTAACTCTACTCACTGATGCAACTATATCTAGCTCAACTAACATAGTTGATCTTGGAGCAATCGTCATGTATGCAAAACATAAGGTTTTGGTTGCTTCGAGTAAAGCCTTTACAGGTGAATTGTTACAAGTTTAGTGTTCTCTAGTAGCATGATCTTGTAGTCCAAGTTTAAGTAGTTAGATATTGCTATATGATTAGGATACAATATGCAGTATCTACTAATTCTAACAAAAGGGTAGTCCCTTTGGTTAGAATTGGACTTCTGTCCATTTTTAGCTTTTCTTACATTGAATGCATATTTTACTGTTCACTATACTTATCCTTTTTGGTTTCTTTCAGATGACATTTTGATATTTTAGGCAGAGGCTCTAGCTCTTCTTGTTGGTCTTGATTGGGCTCATGCATGTGGACTTCCAGTTAAGGCAGTTGCTCGGACTCTCTCTCCTTGGTGTTAGCAATCCACAATAACATTAATTAATTGTGTTATACCCAAAATTTGACACTTCCATGTGGCGGCTCGGGAAGCGATGATCATTCGAGACAAAGTTACATGGCTTAACAATCACCACCAAATGCCGTGAAGAGTGGCCCTTGCCACTCTGCCAACACTTAAAAAGAGCAAGAACTCGCCAAAGCCAGCCGACTTCTCCCATCACGTGAAGGAAAGATAGCCATGTCAACACCAATCATAACAAGAAAAGGGCCTATCCAATCACCCTATCCAGACGCACAAGTCAGGCCAACACACATCACAAGTACTAGCTAAGTCATCATCAGCCGTAGTTGTTCGCCCGAGCCCCTCGCCGGTCACTAGTGGCTCTCGCCACCCGAGTCTTATTCCATACCAAAGTGCGCCTTCAACCTTTAATGAATAGGACACGTAAGATTACTATTTTTGGTGAGGTAGAAACCTGTCTCGAGCCAAGTGTACCGAAATTTAGCCTGATCGGGAAACAAGGTGTCACTGTCAGCCCTTCCCATCTCCGCATCTATAAATAGTGCAAACATAAATGTAACAAAGGGTCGGTGGATCAACGAGTCAGTAACTATTCATTTTTGTAGAAAGCTCATACTCTCCATCACTGCAACTGTCCTAAGAACAAGATCAAACTTAGCTTGTTCTTGAGGGTTCAAAGTTCATAAATAATACTGACTAAAGTGGACGTATGTCATCTTTTATGGGACGACCCACTATAAATATGTCTCATTCATTTATCACGACATTTATTTCTCTTTTCTTTGGCTCACTGTTCATCATTAAGTTCTTCTTTGAGATTTTACACAAATAACAACTCTACATTTATTGCTCTGTGCAAGTTGATGAAAAAATGAGTCAACATTTTGGTGCTTTCATTAAGAGTGTGAGTCTCAGAGTGTGATCTTCTCACCTACCACCCAAGGTGTAATGCCCTGGATAGCTAGGACCATTACACTATGTATTTAAAATAGTGCAAGACTTGCTAATCAAGTCGTTTGGACATAAACGTGTTACTAAAGTCAACTAACGGATTAAGGCTAAAGACATTGATCATAAAATAGTTGTTTTTCATTAAAAGTAAGAGTTTGTACACGGGATCCCAAAAATGGTGTTTACAAGGCAACTACAACCCTCAAAATAATTACAGCTAAAGCCAGCCTAAGTGACAAAATACAACTTTGGCTCTAGTCCCTGTCAATCCCTCGCCCATGGCGGTAAAGCAGCTGTTGATGTACACACCGCCCCCAAATCTCTCCAACTCATGGCTTGTCAAACTTTCCCTTTCCCTTACCTGCACCACATAGAACCCGTGAGCCAAGGCTCAACAAGAAAACTTAATTCACATTCACAAATGCACAACATTATACATACAGTAAATTCAGACCGAACAAGTCAATAATAACAGAACATAAGCTACAAGCTAGGCAATAACAAATAGTTAGATAAGTGTCGGCGCCCTTAGACCAAACCCTCTAGTTATTTGGCTGACCCCAGCTCGCTTAGGTCGGGATGTGTTCTGCACGCTTAACATCAACACCGGCTCCCTTCTGCACGCTTAGCTAGGCACGACTTTCAGACCAAATATAATAGATAAATAGATTGCGGAACACGCAATCGAAAATAACACGAAAAAAGATGCTTATCCAGATATACTCAGAGACAACTATATTTACAATCTCACATATATTCACTGACTGGGGTCTCAGCCCCATTCAAAACCCGGGTGTAGTTTTCTTACCTCGAATCCCGAGCTGAAGATGTAGAGCGGTCCCGACCACGATCCTCAATCCCGAGCTTTAACGGTAACCCTAGTCACAAGCGTTAATGGATAACTATTAAAACCTAAACCAATTAAAAAATTTAGAATAACATACTAACCTTCGGGACCTCAAATTCTACGAAACTGGGTAGAAGAATCCTTCACGGGCACTTAGGTTTGAGTTCCCGAGCCCAAAAACCTGATTTTGCTATTTCCCTCAATTATAGTCACGGCCCGCCCCATAGGGCCGCGACGCGCTACAAGTAAGAGAGCCTCGAGGCTCTCTTCTGAGGGATGCGAGCCGCGGCGCGCCTCAACCTGCACTGCGGCGCCTGGGCAAAAATTAGGAGGCTCCCAGCCTCTTGGCACACACGGGCTGCGACGCTTGAAGAATAGGGTAGCGGCTCGAGCCTGAAACCCAGAGAACCTGCATATTTTGACTACGTTTTTCCTCAACCTAATTCATCAAAATCTAGCATAACGTGGACCAAATCCATAATTGAGCCTTTACACTTCAATAGTATATTCAGAGCAACACAATTACCTAGAAATCTAACCAAAATCCTCCTAGGAACTAAGTATTCAGCAAAGCCTTTAAAACTTAAAGAACTTAAGAAAACATATACTAGCAACAGAATTTCACCATGAAATCGGGACTTAGACCTTACCTTGATGATGACTCCTACCTTGAGTTTACACTCCAGTGATCCTATCTCCAATTCTAGCTTGAATCCACAACTTTCAGCCTCAATTTAAGCTTTCTCTTTAAAATCCCCAAAGCCTTAGAGAGAGAGAGATGAACGTGAGAGTGGGAGAGTTAAGGGATTATCTGGTTGTTTCTAGCTAACTCCTAAGGTTTCCTAAGTATATCCTCTAGTACAAAGACCAAAATACCCCTAGTGTTACCTCTGCCCTTTATTTCCCTTAAGGGCAAAATGGTCATTAGCCCCGATTCCCGCTAATTCCTTGAGTCGTCCTACAAATTCCCAATTAGTCCCGACATACCCAACTAATCACCAAATAATAACCCGTTACTCAATAAATCCCAAATATACATTAAATTTCCCAAAATACCTCTAAGCTCACCTTGAGCCGGGTATTAGACCCTGTTGTGACTACTCCGCTAATCCGCTCACTTGGATCGCCTTGAACCGAATACTGCAAATATATTTACATAATAATGTGGTCTCAATCATTTAACACATATAATCACATTTATGTCCGCAGTGGGCCAAAATCACAAATATGCCTATTTTAACAAGAACAGGGCCACATGCATATTTAATACTCATAAACATGCATATATATATATTCATATTATCATATAAATCATGTATGCCACATAGTCACACATTTAATCAATTAATTTCACACATATATCCAATTATGCCCTCCGACACGCTAATCAAGGCACTAAACCTTATTAGCATTTTTGGGATGTTACAACTATCCCCCCTACTGAAAATTTCGTCCCCAAAATTTACCTGAATAACTCAAGATGTTGATCCCTCATAACCCACTCTAGCTGTCAGGTCGCTTCCTCGACCTTGCTATTCCTCCATAAGAATTTGACCAGAGGAATCGTCTTGTTCCTTAGAACCTTTTCCTTTCTGTCTAGGATCTGAACTGGTTGCTCCTCATATGAAAAATCTGTCTGTAGCCCTAGATCCTCATATCCCAATACATGGGTTGTATCTGATACATATTTCCAAAGCATTGAGATGTGAATCACATCATGAACTCTTGATAACGACGAGGGCAAAACCAATCTGTAGGCTACTTGCCCGATCCTCTCCAGGATCTCGAAAGGTCCTACGAATCTAGGGCTCAACTTGCCCTTTTTCCCAAATCTCCTTACCCCTTGCAATGGCGAAATTCGCAGAAATACGTGGTCCCTTACCTGGAACTCCACGTCCCTACACTTAGGGTCAGCGTAGATTTTCTATATGCTCTACGAAGCGAGCATTCAAGCTAAGATCTTCTCAATAGCTTCATTAGTCTTCTGAACCATCTCCGGTCCCAAATACTTCCTTTCACCCATCTCATCCCAATGAATGGGCGACCTACATTTCCATACAACATCTCGTATGGAGCTTCTCCAATTGTTGACTGATAACTATTGTTGTACGAGAATTCAATCAATGAGAGGTATTACTCCAAGACCCCTCGAAGTCCAGCACACATGCTCTAGGCATGTCCTCCAATATCTGAATTGTCCTTTAAGACTGCCCGTTTGTCTGAGGATGAAAGGTTGTACTGAACTTCAACCGATTCCCCATAGCTTTCTGCAAACTACCCTAAAACTTGGAGGTAAATATGGGGTCCTGAACCGATACTATAGACTTTGGAACCCCATGGAGACGTACAATCTCCCTCACATACAGCTCTGCATACTAGTCCACCGTATAGGTTGTCCTCATTGGCAAAAAGTCTGTCTACTATCACCCACACCAGTCATGTTGCCCCACTGTCCTGGGCAAACCTTCTACAAAATCCATGGTAAAATCTTCCCACTTCCACTCAGGAATACCTAAAGGCTGTAACAACCCTGCTGGCCACAGGTGTTCAGCCTTCACCTGGTGACAGGTTAAACACTTTCTTAC